>NW_027507346.1:0-45000 GCF_052324685.1 Brachyhypopomus gauderio | reverse complement strand
CCTGGGTTAGTGTGTGTGTGTGTGTGTGTGTGTGTGTATGTGTGTGTGTGTGTGTGCCCTGGGTTAGTGTGTGTGTGTGTGTGTGTGTGTGTATGTGTGTGTGTGTGTCCTGTCCAGGACTTCTCCCATGTTGTTTCCTATGCTGCCTCTACCATCCCCCCTGCAACCCTGAATTGGATTATGTGGTTTAAAAGATGGATGAAGTAATAATTTCTAATCTGTTATAATATCGACATTGGAGTTGGACACTACTTTACTGATTAATGATATGCAGTTGAGCTGTGTGCAGTGTGTGCTTCCTAACACAAAGGACTGTGTGTTATTGTCTCTGCAGCCTCTCCGGGTGTCCCCGTGCCACCTCGGCCATGAAGAAAGCTCGTATGACAGGTGTTGAAATGCTTACTATCAAGCAACGTGCAAGCAAAGGTTTGTTTCATGCATTCTTACTTGTGAGCACAACATTTCATAATAGAAAATGGTCTTCCAACACCCCCCCCCCCCCCCCCCCCTTTGGGGCAGCAGAGTAACCCAGCAGGCTTGATGACGGTCTGCCCGTATAGCTGAAGGGCATGTGTGACTGTGTGTTTGCATATGTGGTGATATGCTCCTATATAGGTATAGAGAATGATGAAGAAATCAAACAGCTGGATGAAGAAATCAAAGATTTAAATGAATCAAACAATCAAGTGGAATCAGACATGATTAAGCTTAGGACTCAAGTAAGACCCTCTATCCCCGCTCTCCTCAGAACCCCCCCCCCCCCAGCGATTCAGCATACCTCTGTAGCCATGGCAACTGTCCCCGCCTCCCCCTCTAACCCTCCCCCCCCCCACACCCCCTACAGATCACAACCATGGAGACCAACTTGAAGTCCATGGAGGAGGAGAACAAGGCCATCGAGCAGCAGAATGACTCTCTGCTGCACGAACTGGCCAACCTCAGCCAGTCGCTCATCAACAGCCTGGCCAACATCCAACTCCCTCACATGGTACGAGCCAAGCCATCGACATAGCACCTCCACCACACACTCAGCACTGGGGCAGATATAACCTCATTTCTTTGGGGGTTGGGGGGGGTTGGGGGGGGGGGTGGGAGATCCATAATGTTTCAAGTTTCATGGCGTGACGTTGCATATAAGTCTCTTTCTTGGCCCACAACATGATTTGGCAGTAGAAGAGTGAGTTGTGTAATTGGAAGCGTTCCTGTACCGTACTGCATGAGCCAGAGGTGGACAGTGGTAACTCGTAGACTAGGTCTCCGTGTGAGTGATGGCTCACTGATGCACCCTGACCTTCTCCCATCTGCTTCTTTCTGTATGTTGTTGAGTTCCTCACAGCTCCACGTGCTTACGTACTCAGAACCCTTCCTTTAGTGATCATGCTCTGAAAGCAGCCTCACTCCAAGGGACTCCTTCCTCAGTTGAGTAAGAACATGGCCGCCGTCGCTCCGGCGGGTTGGCAAGCGTTATCCGCTCGAGGCGCCGCGGGCGGGGCGGGATTGGACGGTCCCCCCCGCTCGTCTACGCGCGGCCATGTTGGTAACCAACTGAAACACGTTCCTTTTGAATATGGCTCCTCGGTTCTCCACCTCCACCTGTGCGAAAGGGGATTTTAAAGCAGGAACCCCTGGAGTTCGTCACATCTCACCACAAATTGGGGCGACTGTTGGCTTTTTGATGTGCTGCTCTAATTCTTTACGTTCTCCAGATGGGAGGCCGAAGTCCGACCGGACGCGTAGCGTTTCTGAAAACTTCGGCCGACTGTTAGCTACCGGCTATCCGTTTTTGCAGTGTGCAGCGACGATTTCTTGAGGTTTGCAGCGTTTGCGAGAAAACTTCATGCCTAGCTAATAGTATTCTCTCTACGCCTCTCCCTGTAGAAACCCGTGCCAATGAAAGAGGCCCCTGTTAAAAATTACTGCTGTTTACAGATGCCCCACAGAGTAAGAGTCTTTTCCACAGTCCAACTTTATTCTAACCTTATGCTTCTCTTCACTACCATCCTCTTCCCTGTAGCCCCCCCTCCCCCCTCCCCCCCCCCCCTCGTTCCGTTACACACACTGTGGTGTGTATACATCACAACTGTCCATACATGTTATCACACGTTAGTCTCTGATAATAGCGAATAGAGTGCAGCTCACGGCTGACGTAGCGTATGAGGTCAAGATGGAGTTACAGCACGAGCCATATTTACTGGTTTTAGAACGTTTTTTACGTCACCAGCCGGACGGAATGACGTTTAGCAGGCTGGGGCTCGTTAATACTTCGTTGCCTTCCATGACACTGCTTCCTTTGTGTTTTTATGTCAGTGAGTATCAGTACTGCTGAAACACCCATGCGCATGACCTCCACCATCGCGCATGCTCTCATTTGATGTTACCGACCATCTCATTACGTTACGGACAGTGTTCAGGACAGTTCAGATGTAGCGGACAAGCCAAATTAAATGAGACACGTATTTCTGGGTTAGACGGATTTGCCTGAAGAGTTTGTTAGCTTGCTTCAGAACAAATAGGTCGGAAATAGCGTCTTAAATATTTATTTGATGTGTAGCAGTCCACCTTTCCCTTAAACCACCTCTCTGCTTGCTGTCCCTTTTTTCCTGTCGTATTGCTCAGTCTGTGCTAAGTGGCTTAGACCAAAACGCAGCACGTTTATTTGCACCAGTGCCATGTTCTCTCTCGCCGACCTTCACCGATTCCAATCTGTTCCGCAGGAGCCGATGAACGAGCAAAACTTTGATAGTTACGTGAGCACTTTGACAGATATGTACACCCATCAGGACCAGTACCAGAGCCCTGAGAACAAAGCCCTCCTGGAGAACATCAAGCAGGCGGTGCAGGGCATCCAGGTGTAGATCACCCAGCAGCCAACCGCCTCGCTGGGAGAACCGATGAGCAAAAAGATTAAAAAAAAAGGATTAAGACACATGAAAAACATGTAAAAAGTATGGATAATGATTATGATTTTTGCTGCTGTAATTTATTGTATTATCTTGCATTATTTATGAATCTGTTATGCTTTTGAGGGGGAAAAAATACACAATTATTTGTTGCCTTGCTTTAAAAATGATTACCAATGGCAAATGTTTTGAGAAACATTCATGTTTTGTACATTTTTCATATGACCTGACATAATGTGATGTACTGTTTATAGCTGCTAATGTATGCACATTTTAGTGTATATGTATTTATTATTGTAAACAAAAACCATCCATTGTTTTAAAAGCTTATTGACAAAACGGGAAAAAAAGGATGCAGTGTTGACACGGCGGGTTGAGCGGCACGTAAAGGGCAATCGATGAACCTGAGCTTTGCTTTTTGGAAATAAGAGGAAATATGTGCTGTGCAGGTTGTTCGATGGATGTTAAATGGTTAATTTTGTAACAATATAAAAGACCTTCATAGAGGTTAGTCATTTTACAGTGGTCAGTGTGGGGCACTCTAATGAAGTATACATTGTTTCTTTGTGCTTTCCTTTGTTTTTCAAAAGGTTGAAATGGTTACAAATTAACAAGACAAAAAAAGGAAAAAAAAAAAAAGAAACCTTAACGTTTTTGTGAAACATCATTACACGGAAACTCACTGGTGCAAATCCCAAGATCGTGAGAGAAATATTTCAGAACTGACACCATTCTTAATGTATGTTCTCTAAACATGATTCCCATTTGGTTAAGGCCAATCACTATAACAAATTTTAAGGAGACAATCCAGCATAAATTGTAAATTTATGATCGTAAAATATTAGTAGGTAGTAAGATAGCATATCAGCAATATATGACAATGAATCAATCATTTATTTAGATATGGGATGCAAAAGTTCGGGTATATGCAATTTCTTATTCTTAACATCACAGGAAACTGATTACACTTTTTACTAAATGTAAAGTATTAAGTTTTATATAAATCTTTTACTACAGTCATGTTTTCGGGTTTAAACATGAGTGATAAAGTCCAAATGGATGAATGCATATGCATTATGAGTTTTACATTTCTCATGTTCTGTTTTGCACAAGGACACCTTTGTTTCCATGTTTTGATGTTTGTATTTTAAAAAAAAGGACGGCAAGGTGCCCAAAAGTTTGAATGGGAGGGAACATTTTTTTTGCAGAGAGCAAATATGTGAGTGAATGTCAGATGAAGTGTGTGCTGGACTTACAGGGTTAACATCTCCATCCATCCACAGGTCGTCATGTCATTGTTATGCAGCACTTGTCTCGTAGGTATGTCCAGTTACCACGTTAAGAAAAAAAACAAAAAAGATAAGGAAAAAAAAGAACTTGTCTTCGCATCAGATGCAAAGCACGCAGCATTTTTCTCTGTGGACGCTGCAAGCATGCAAGATTTCCATTATGGTGTGACAATTCAGAGTACCAGATCTCAAGGGCAGCATTTACTTATTTGCATTTGTGAAAACCTGTGATTCACGGTCACGTCCTACATTTTGTTTTTCTATTTGTGTCTATGACGAGTCATAAGCACTTTAAATCTCTGAGGATCAAGGAAACTCAAGTAAAGATGCTCCCGAAGCCTCGTAGGAATCGAGCCATGGGGTGGCAGTGGCGTGGGCTCAAGCTCTGTGGATGTTCATCCAAGCAGTGGACGAGGACAGGAAGATCAGTCGGTGGCGTGGTCAGCAGACGTGTGCGCTGGCCCAGCCGGTGTGAACTGCTGCGTGACATCTAAGGGGATTTATATGCGCACGCGCAAGTCGTGAACAAGCAACGCACTTAAAACGCACCACAGACTTCCCGAGCTTGGCTCCATTTTGTTTGCAGGCATCTGGCAGACTTCTAATATCGCTGGGGTTTAGTGGCTTTAAGAGTTGGTTGTGGATTCTAACCACGATCCTCATAAGATGTTGTCACTGACATTTCAAAAGGGAATGATCTGGTTGATGGTAATTAGACATGGGGTTGCCGTGCCATTACTGCCATCATTTATTTGGCTATTTCTTTCTTTATTTAGGCTAGCTGAGCATTTCTGAAGAGTTCATGCAAAGGTGCTAGTCATTCTCATGTGTCATACATCCAGATGGGACTATCAGATCAAAGGTCTGATCCATAGACTTCCTACTCCACTTTCCAAAGCTTTGTGTATGCAGCTGCCAATATAGTAATGCTTCTATTAGACTGATAGTAAAATTTCCTCTCATAAACTATCATTACTAATTCGACAGGAAAAAGGATTTTAAGCACAATTTTGCTGCTCACCTTCTGTTCTAACATATTGTAGTATCTAATTTAAAAAGGTATCTGTAACTATTTAAATAGAAAACACTAACTACAGTATCACATGCTTGAATGCAGAATACTTTTCTTATTACTAATTGTGAATTCATCAGGATACATATTTTCCATTTGAAATGGACTTCAATGAATCATTTTAAAACAGGATTTTATATTTAAAAGAAACGTCGCTTTCTCCTGGTCTCTTGCTCTCTATCTATCTAGCTCTTTCTCTCCCTTTTATTTTTTTAATCACATGGCATGGTTTCGGTTGATATAATACTTTTTGCTGTAAATGTTTAAGATCACAAGTTGCAGTGATATTTCATTTTAAAATTGTGAACTTTGTACAATTTTTATCATGCCGGTGTTGACATCTCTTACTCAATAAAACTTGTGTTGCCACACTGAAGGTCTCCTTTCCTCAGTTGTTCATGGTCCTGAATGGGAGGGATGGAAAATCAAATAGGCTACAAACTATTCCCAGAAACCAGATAAAGGAGGTTTACTGAATTATTGTGAATTATACAAAATAACAATAAAATGCTACATTTAACAGTTTGAATCAAAGTTGTAATACTTTCCTTGATCCCACACCCTGCAACTTCAATATGGTCCGGTGTTGCTGTAAAAACAATAACCAACAGAGGGCGCCTATGAGACAAACCGAAGATGTCTGCTACAGAAGAGGACACAGAATTGAGAGACTTATTGATTCAAAATTTGGAAAACAATGGCGTACTGAATAAAATTAAGGTACTTATAACAAATTTTACTAAAACATAATATTTTTAGCAGAAATACGATTGACACTTTGGTTATGGACACTTATGGTTTGGCTATCAAGTTGTTGTGGGTTGATAGCTAGCTACACTGAATGACAACAAACAGGGCTGGGAGCGGCTAGCTAGCACGCTAGTCCAGTAGGTTAGGTGGGTTAAGTAGCTCAACTAACTTCATTAAAACTCAACATTTCTACAGGAATTACGACAGGTTGTTTTGTGAGAAATCAAGTGACTGCTGAAGTTGTAGTTCGTTAATTCGCTTTCTAGGCTAGCTCTCTCTCTGTGTAGCTGGCTAACTGCGCAAGCTAAACAGCCACAGCAGTCAGTTGTCGGTTAGCAACCTGTACACAAATAATCAAATGTATAAATAAAATGAAACAAATTTTTTGACAGGCTGAGCTACGAGCCGCTGTGTTTCTCGCCTTAGAGGAACAGGACAAAGTAGAGGTAACGACCAGTATATATATATATATATATATATTATATATATATATATATATATATATATATATATATATATATATAATAGGTTATCATATGTGTTGTCAATGCAAGTCAATGCTTGCATGTTTCACTCTGAGTGATGCTACTTTTTCCACTCTCCTTAGAATAAAACTCCCCTTGTAAACGAAAACCTGCGGAAGTGTCTCAACACTAAAGATGGGAAGTGATATCCATTAATGTATCATATTTCAAATGTACAAAGTTTCTTGTTTATAGCATAACTGTGCTTTGTTTCGTGCAGGACGCCTCGTTGCCAGTTTAATCACTGACTATCTGCAAGTCTTCAATTTAGACTTTACCATTGCGGTTTTTCAACCTGAAATTAACATGGTATTTGTTTTCTTTTACTTATGATAAAAACAAATGTAGAAGAAGTGTAATTCTATTGTAGATGGAAAAATTTAGAGCTTGTAATTTCTTATTTTTCTGAGTTTACTTAGACATTTAACTATCCTGGTTCGACCGTTGACATATATGGCAGTGTATTTTATTTTTGTTTGTTTTAATCTGTTTTCTTTTATCCAGTTAAGTGTCCTTGACAGTCGGGAAAGTTTAATCAGAGAGCTTGGCCTCTCCGAATCCGAATGGAATAAGAGTAGCCCTCTCCTTGTTGAGTTAATAAAGAGAGTCCGACATAAAGAGAAAGCCTCTGTCTTCTCTGAGGTGATCTTGCTGACTTTCCTAGTAATTAACAATAACTGCTAAAGTCCCCAGTGTACAGTTTACATTTTCTCTCTCTCTCTCTCTCTCTCTTTCTCATAGGGAGATCGAGTAATGCATATTCCCAAGGTACTTTATCTTCATTTCTGTAACCTATTTTAAACACCTACATAATACAGTAAATGCAGGTATGATTACATCCAGGTTTGTAATAATGGTAGCTTTTGAACGACTTTTAAGATGTGGTTGGAGAACATGTCTTAGGTTGATTCATATCTCTTCCTTACCCCCACATTTTACACCACAACATTATTATTCAGGTCACACAAGGGAAGAATTATGTATTTTAGATGTTCAGTATGTGCTGTGAAAAAAATTCCTTCCTGTTCAACTAGGTTTTGCAAAACAAGGTTGTCCTACTTCTGTGCGTTTGCTATAATGCTTTGTTAGTTTTACAGCAGTCACAGCAACATTTACATGTCACCACTCACTTGTTCTGAGAAATGCATATATTAAACCGATGTCACATCACACCACTTCTCACCAACTCTCTGTACTTTCTTTACAAGATGCATACCAATTATTTCCACAATCAAATATATATGATATTTCTAAATTATCTCATCTGCAGTGGTAGTTTATAGCTAGTTGACAAGTAAATTGTACAGATTTATATTAACACGCTGATGAAGGCCACTGTGCTAAAACGTTTGTGTGATTTTCACTCAGCCAGATAAATTGTTTTGCATATATACGAGTGCTATCCCACCACTCTGACAGATCCATATTAAAAGACTGTTGTTTATTTAGGACCTGTCTCCCCGTCAGATAGCTGAAGCACGAAAAAAATATGACAGTCGAGACAAGGTGATCCTTCATTACTTCTGTGTGATTGTTTCATATGTCTGCTGGTCTTTATGTTAAAATATAATGAATTCAGCTGGTATAAATGTCATAATGGATTAATTGTATGTAAATACAATTAATGTAATAATTGACATTCCATATTTATTTTAAAATTCTTATGTTGACCTCATTACAAATCAAGTTTTACAGTAATGTTATTATTTTTTTTATTACTATTTATCTATTTTTTATGTAATCTGCTAGATGGGAGGAAGACCCTGAAATATAAAAATATTACTTGGTGTACCATTGTATGCTTTTTTTTATTTTATTTTACTTGCATTATTTATATGTTGTATGTTTACCCAGGACAGGATTGGTGGAATAAGCAAGGATGAAGTGATTGGTGTTTTCTCAGAGCTGGTTCCTAGTTTTAGCAGGTAAGCTGGAAGACATGATACTTGAGAGTACCGAAACCTGTTTTTGTGTAATTCAGTCTCACCCCCTACCCACATTGAAACAGGTAACTTCCTACACTTTGGTCACCAGTTGTTCTGAAATCAAATATGCCTGTGGTTCACACCACAAGTGTGGTAATGGCCATTTCGGTACAAGTAAACATGAATAACTATATAACATTCAACATAAGAATCGATTTCTATTGGAATGCAATATTACTTCACAATTCAGAGGTTATATATATGGTCAGTTTGCGCATGATTGCTATATACAGTAATCCTTGCTCACTAAGAGAATTCCAACAAATTTTAAATGTAAATATTTGTGTGTTTGTGCCGTTGCTGAACGGGAAGAGGTATGTTGGAGCGATACATCACAGATGAACTAGGAGACAAAGACATGAATAGTTGTGAGTAGCTGAGCTTTATTGTTTAGTGTGTGGATGCTTTAAATAGTATTAGTAATAGTAAAATTATTATTAATCTTTTATTGTGCATGTGCTTTAAATAGTGTTTTATTATCAATGTTTTTGCTATTCTTCCTCAGGTATAGACTTTCAAGATTTTTTGGGAATGTACAAACGTTTTTTTACTCAGTGCAGAAGTATAGTAAGTCCTCTTTCAAATCATGAGTAAAGTTAATTAAGCCTAAAATTAATATTAATATGAGGTAATCTAACATGTCATCCAATTAATTTCTTTAAAAACGTACAATCACATGTATGAAAATACTATTTCACAGCGTTGTGTTGTCTTGAATGCACACCACCTTTTTGATGTTATTTATTTATTCATTTTTCCTCAGATTACCAGTGATGTTGGTGATACAGTTCACTCGTTTGGAAAGGTTTCTGAGGAAAGGATTACTTCATCACCTACCAGCAAGGTGAGAGAACATTTTGATCATTTTGAGCATCTTGAGTACTCAAGAGTTTTACTTTACTGAATTCTCATTAACTTTGTCAGTGAACAGACCTAATGAAATATAGCACTTGTGATTAATTTTCTTACTTTTTATAATTTTTTTAGAATAGACTTTAATATTGTTGTTCCACTTCAATAAACCACATCCCATTTGAACAAAAAAGTCATCCCTCTTTCTCAGATACATGTTTAATTTCCTTGTACATCAGTATCTTGAGAATGTGCAGACAGTTCATCTATAGTTATAATTAGCATATCAAAGCATTTTCTTTATTTTACCAAAGAGTCAAATGGGTTTTTCCTGACAAATAGAAATGTTTGAGTTGTGTTTATTGTATTGTTTAACATTTAAGGAATGTTCATTGTTTTAATACATTGTTTCTATTTATTTTTCTAAAGATGTTGTTTATTTATACCTACATATTTTATGCATGTATTTTTGATTGGCCTTACAATTTTAAAGGAATTCATTCTTCATATATATTCCAGTTTAACAGAAAATCTGATTGATCTCATTAACCAATTTACTATATTTAGTTGCTGAAAGAAAATACAGAAATTCAAAGTGCTGAAACCATAACGGTACCTCGTGTTAAAAAACTTTGAAACTTCCTGTAGTTTCAAAAGCAGATACATGAGTGAGTAGGTATGAAATTACTCTCAGCTACAGCAAGTGACTCAAGCTCTTCTGTGTATATTGTAACTCAGAATAAAAACCAAGATTAATATCTCAAGTATATCATTCTAATTAAGTACATGAATCTGTAAAGACAGTGATGAAATGTTATGATGAAAAAGTGTTTTTTGCCAAGTACTTTCAAGATAAATTAAACAAGTGTGAAGGGACTGCCCACACGATGATGGCGCAGAGTACAGTTGTAAGTCGCCTACTAGGGCTGCACGATTAATCGTATTTTTATCGTTATCGCGATGTGAAATTTCACGATAAACACATCGAAAGAGCCACGATAACTCCTTGAATAACAGCAAACTCAAATTGCATTATCCTCGTCCAGCAATAGAGGGAGCTATTCGCGCTGCAGACTATGATCACGTGACGTAAGTAGGCAAGAGGCAGAGTGAGGCAGAGTTGCCAGGTTCGTGGTTTTCACGCCAAATTGGGCTTGTTTGAAAATCCAGCCGCGGGTAAAAATTCTGGGGCCGCGGGGTGCGGTTTTTTGGGCTACTTTTGAGTTGGGCTACTGCGGAAGTTACAAGTCAACACTAAGAATTGATCGCGATATAATACATAATTTGTCTCCATTTCACACTCGCCACCCCCCCCCCCTTCCCCGCCCCGCAGACAACTTACACTCGCAGATTTTGTGTGGAAAACTTTTGTAGGACCTGGCAACCCTGGAGTGAGGTGAACACGCTCATCAGACACGCGATTTGGTTTAAGCCTGGTTTACACTTGATGCGGCGCGAGGGTCCGGGAGGCGAAAATAACGTAATCGCGGTGGCTTCGCCCGTGTGCAATGGCCATCGCGTCTCAGCGCAATGAGAACAGTCATGTTTGCAGAGTTCATACACCTATACAAGGTGGAATTCAAGCACTTGTACGTCACTTTCAAGGTCCATTTCAATAATTCCCAGCACGTTAAACTTAATTGAATTAAGTATTTATACATATACTCTAAATGATTCGAAATAATTCGCTTTTTTATCACATTATTTAATGGATATTTATTTTCAAAACGCCCAATCTTAACGTCTTCACGTTCTTTCATGTTTCGTCCTGGAATTACAAGAGGCTCGTATTTGTTAACGTAATACAAGAGAATTGTTCAGTCAGACAGATATTTGTTGTGAAAAGAAGTAGTTACAATTTCAAGCATTTTCAAGTACTTTAGCCTAAATTCCAGCACTTTTCAAACCTGAAACACAAAGCAACATTAAAATTGGTCATTTAAAAGTTCATTCCCCTGTATTTGAGGGGTGTTTTTTTATACTACTAGGCCTACATATCGTTTCGGACAACACTGCAAAGAATGTGACACGGCAAGATTAAACGCTTCCGCCGTTCGCGGAGGTTAACGAGGTGTGCGGAGTCGCTCACTCGTGAAAGTATAAACCTAGATTGAATCTATTGTTGAATAAACCTGCAAAATATTTGGAATTATTCTGGATTCATTACACAGTAAAAAACAAAACAAATTAACGTGCTGCTGTTCAGAGAGACACTACATTTCTGTATTTTAATCTTAATTTATCGTGGTTCACATCGATATCGGGATATCCAACAATGTTATCGCACATCGCAATTCTAGTCCATATCGTGCACCCCTATCGCCTACCAATGATTTCAGATTTTCCTGGTTAAATGGCTTCTGTATATGGCCAGTGAGAACTCTAGCAGGGCATGCACCCTGTGAACCTTCTGTTGGAAACCTAGATGAGCTCTAGATGAGCTCTAGATGAGCAGGGAGTTCTGAGGGAGACTGATAGCTGTGTTCTCACACCCAGATACCCAGGTATAAGGGCTTTATAAAGGCCAGTGCCGTGCAGGAAGAGCCGCGTGGGCCTCAGGTAAAAACACGGGCTCTGAAACCCGGCACCAGGTCGCTCTCTGCACCTCCGTCATGCGGTGACACCATCCCAGTGGGCGCAACAAAACCAACGGTCCACACCTTCTGAACTCGGATGGGTTTTGTTCCTCCTGCCTGGTTTTTAATCGCCATTCTGAACACATGCAGTCCACTCCTACGATAAAAAAATATATATACAATTTAACAAAGTGAGTGCTAAAGTTGAATGCTGATTGGCTGCACTGATGTGGTCTCACCATTAGCCCAGGCCATGACTATGCATGTGTATCAGTGCTGTACATATCTGTCCCACAAAGCCACCTAAAAGTGGTTTGTGGGACCCAGTTATTTAACACATTGCTTCAAGACATAGGAAACTTCAACTAATCAGCGCGTCTCTCTAAAATCACTGTTAAATCTTGCCTTAATTCGTAGGGCTGCATGATGAATCATCACTAATCCTCTGCTGCTGACCTAATTCCCAGTAGTGCTGCATAAACCAGACAAAACGTAATTGTTACTACATGATCTTTTTGATGGGTATTGTAGTTTATAAAAAAAAAAAAACACTGGCCACCCCTTAAATGTGACTTACCTTCATTAAAACAGAACATGTGGTTGATCGGTGTGTTCACAGCACTTAAAAAACCAATGATATTAAAAATCTATTTACATATTGTGATCTTTATGATATTAGTATTATAAAAACTAGTAGTCTCCTAATTATTTACATGATAGCATGCAAGCCTAGATTTTAGTATTGGACTAACGGACATTCATGGACGTTTGCCCAAAACGTTTGTAGTTATATTTGACATGCCCTCTGTGACAACCAGTCATTTTGGGCTTCTACAATAAAATAATTACACGCTGCCATAACTGTCCTATTTCTTTATTAGTATGGCTGCTGAACCAAATTCAAGCATCTGCCAATTAGACAGATATCATTATTCATCAGCTAAATGCGTGTCTGGGTAACTTCACTGCATTAACCACTCTCTTCTCTTCCCTTTAAACACGCCTGACCAGGCCCCCTAGACAGAGGGAGAATCACAATGATTTTTGTCAGTTGTGCAGCACTAAATTTGTTATTTCTATTCCTCTAACTGAGCACCTAGCAGATTTTTTATTTGTATTTATATATATAGTTTTATTTTTTTTTTTTTTTTTTTTTTTTACTTGTATACAAGTTCTATGGGGTTTTTTCCCCTTCATCACTTTATGCCATTATCCTGACTCATAGTATAGTTGGACAAGAACATGTCGAATCCCTGACCTTTGTATTGCATCTATGGAGAGTACGTCTGTTGTGGAGGAATTACATTGTCATTTGTTTAAATTACGCGTTACATGGTCGAGTTGCTCATAGCTGGCACTTTAATGTGGGCCATGTTGAGCAATGACTTTGTAGCGGCCTACTGTTCTTGTAACTGTCACCCACAATGTTTACTATAATGAGAAGTCCTCGAAAGATGTCCTCGTGCCAAAAGAAGAAAAAACCACTAAAAATTAATTTTACTTGAGGATATCCTGTTGTTTTTTCAACAACCCTATGTAACCTGAAATTCTTTTACGTTATCATAACATTCTAGGTCAGCTGCACAAACCCACATTTGGCCCCATTTTCACATGCTTCTCTTAACGGCTCATGTGACCTTTCACTTTGACAGTTTATTTATCTTAAGCTTCATTCCAAGTGCTTTGTAAGGCTTTAAAAACACTCCTTGAATCCTTGAATCCTTGAAATACGTATGAGCACGGTGCTGCCTTCGTTTGGTTGCCCTGCAGCTGATGTGGTCTGGCGTGGTGATGTCCTGACCTTCACAGGCTGGGGATCTGAGTTCCAGTGAGCAGCTGGGCTCCCAGAACAGCAAGGGGCTGGCAGATGGGGCCGGTGAAGGCCTCGTGCCCGCCACGAACCACCCCGCTGCCCTGAGGAAGCCCCTGGACTTGGGCTTGGAGGACGAGGAGGACGATGGAGACTCCTTCTTTGACGATCCTCTTCCCAAACCACTGAAGACCTACGGCTGGTGAGCGAGACTTAAACAACTCACTTAAACAACTGGTTGACCTCCACTATGGAGCACCAGAAATGAAATCTAGCTTAGCAGTGACAGCAGTTAGGAAAAATAACTTTTTCCACACGCTGATATCTGACATCCCAAAAGGCTTTGCACAGTGTTACTTTTAAATGAAAGCAAACCTTTGTCTTGAGATGTGAACTAGGAATGAAGTTTAATATTGTTCCAGCTTCGTCACAGGTCAGGCGTAGATAACTGGCTTTGTATTCAACGACCCTCACTTTCATGTGTCTTCTCTTTTTGTGTGTGTCATCACCGCATGTGGGACCAGTAGTTTACCCCCTACAGATAAGGCATACTCAGGGCTGAGACACAGGGAAAAGAGCTTTAGTCAGAAAGAGTAAGTACTTCCTTTTCTCTTATGGTGTTTGGCTTCGGATGCTGACTTTTGATAGCTGTGGGTTCCGCACCAGCTCCAAACATGCGAAGTGGGGACGTGGCAAAGTGGGGACTTGGCTGCCTACTTCAGCTCTTCCTTCCTTTGCCTTTTGTTTAGTTTTGTTCCTCCCTTTATCTGTCTTTCTCGTTTTCTCGTACTGTCACTTTGTGTGTGTGTGTGTGTGTGTGTGTGTGTGTGTGTGTGTGTGGGGTCCGTCTCTGCTCTTTCCCCTGGTCGTGTAAGGAGCCAGCACCCGCAGAGGGACGAGAGCCTGGCTGGGCCGTCCTTCTCCCAAATGAGGAGGGGCGCCAGCCTGAATGAGTGAGTGTGTATGTGGTGATCACTGCGCCAGTCATCTTGCCCACTGATGCCAACTCGGGCTCTCTTGCCCTTTGATGCCACTGACTCAGTCACAGTGGCCTATATACTGTATAATCCGGTACTGGCTTGTGTGGTCGATCAGCTCACTGACTTCATTCATTATGGTCCTCTCTCAACCTTTGCTATTTTCTTCCCCCTCTGCATGTTTGCGTATCTTTTTGATCTCACCCATGTTTCCCCCGTGACTGTGTTCCTCTGCGTGCATGTGCGCGTGTGTCTGTGTGTGCGCTCTTCCCCTGGGCTCAGCCTGTCTGCCCTGGGCACTGACTCCGAGGGGGATGGGGAGGCTGCACTCTCGGAGGGCGGGGCCAAGCGTTGCCCTGACGCCGGGCCCAGGTGAGCCGGCACCGTTTCCACCCCCCCCCCCCTCCTTTTCCTGCCAGCTTCCTCTTTCTGCTTCCCCCCCCTCCCACACGACCGTCTCACGAATGAAGGGCACACACACCCTCCGACGCACGCACCCACTCCGCTAAGCGCCTTCACTCTCGATCTGTCTCAGGAGGACAGATGCAGTCAGGGCAGCAGGAGATGCTCTCTCCGCCATGTCGGACAGCCCTGCGTTAAAGAGTGCAGGTGGATCTGCAGACAACAGCCAGAGAGACCCAGTCTCCAGCAACAACGGTATGCAGTTTGCTGCAACCCTTTCCCTAGGTGCATCTTCCCTGCAGATGTTTTCAGTAAATATGTTTACACTTAATTTGTAAGTCCTGTTTATGCAGCATACAATTAACCCTAAACCAGCTTTGGCAGGTCCAACCCTGAAGCTTTAGCTTCATACGCATCATGTACTGGAATGGTGTCGAATACAAGTAACAGTGGCTCATATTCACAGAAGCTCAATTGCGTACCAATTCAGTCCATGAAATGTTCTGAAAAGGAAGAATGCTTTATAAAAAATGCTTTATATTACAATGTTTCAACCAGAGAGTAGACACCCGGCCCAAGAGATGAGCAGAAAGGCTTGAGTCCTCCTGCACTTTTATGTTAGGGTGCACTTACACTCCAGGGGGTTTATGGGCAAGTTCATGTGGTCATTACAGCAGCCACTCACACATCAGGAGAGTGTTGGAGACACACGACACAAGACTGCAGCTCAGCTGTGATGGAAAAGCCCCAGTCATACTGGTTCAGCTTCTAACGAATTCATCTGAAATCAGAGCAAATAATCCAATATTCAAAATCACAAAGTGTGACAAAGTCCAGCCTACAGAGTTTTGAACAATCAAGGCAGCCGCATCTATCAGCCACGTCTATTCATGATCTGTACAAACGGGTTAAAAAATGATCCACACACACTTGTGCCCTCTTGTGTTATTGACATTGTTAACCAGAGCGACTTGCGTATTTATCAGATACAGCCGTAGAGAAGGTGAGCCTAGGCAGGAGCGGCAGGGATCTGAATGAACATGTCTGGCATCAGGATGAGATGGCGCAGTGTTTTGGTTCCCCTCTCAGGTACACCAGATTCCAAAGAAAAGGGCTTTCATGATTCTAAAGCAGTGAATGAGAAACCTGGATCTTCTCTGCTGGGTAACATTCGTTTGCTTCATTGAAGCATTGCTTCATTATATTTGAACGTAACTTTATTTGTTTTTGTACGTTTCTTTTAATTTTTTATATTATGACATCGCTATGCATCAAATTTTACCGTTCCATTCTTATCATCTTCACAGATGAAGATCTTGACTACGATGACGACTTCAACAGGTAAGTCTCCTTTAGCTTTGTGTCGATACCTGTGCTCTCTGGCTCCGTACACTACGAGTTCACCATATCTCTCCGTTCCCGTTGCAGCCATCGATCTGAGAACTCGAAGGGCGAGCTGAGCATTGGTGAGGAGATTGAAGAGGTCTCCATCGAAGGACCTGATCTCAGCGACAAGGTGCCTACGTACCCGTCCGTTCTCCAAATTTAGGCTTTGAGACGGAGAGGCTCCTCTCTGTGCTGCACTGTACATTGTACTGGGGGCGGGAAGTGAGACTGAGATGTTGACAAGGAAGGGTCTTTGAGAAGGAGGAAGTGAGGAGGAAGCGACTTTGAGCACCCAGGTGTGAATGAAGGTTGCTGTTCCGCTGTGCGATCTCTCTGCGAGTGTGTGGTTGTCCGCGTGCGTACAGGTGTGTTGTGGTCTTGATGGTCATGGTGTCCTTTCACGTGCGGTGGTTAAACGTGTCCCTGTCACGTCTTTTCCCAGCTTGAGGAGATCACTCAGGACGTGAGCGTGTCTCAGCCGAGCGAAGGAGGAGATTACATGGAAGACGTGGCCTGATGCTCCGACTTTCACAGATTTAAGGATGTAATTGTCTAAACGAGCTGTATCAGCAGTTTCTATTAAAGCTTTACTGTTCTGCACCAAGTTCCCGTCATGTGGTTACTTTTTGCAGTTTTTTGGCTGCTTTTCCAGTCACAAATTGAGTCTAGTCATAGATTTACAGTTTCTCCTGCCCCCCCACCCTTATTTAGCGAAAGGCTACTCTGATCATGTGACTAGAAGCCCAGTGAGCGTGACGATGATGGCGAAAAAGCATCAGTGGTAGATGGCAATCATTCCAGAAAACCGTAGACCATATCAGACCATATCTGTGCTGACTCCACCTCAGAGCAGCATATGTGCGCGCACGCTGGTAGTTGCACAGTCGCACTGGACAATTTCACGATTACGCGGAACTCCTCGCTAGACGGGTAGGTGCTTTTCCCCTTCATCTCGGCTCTCTGTAGATTTTCTTCAGATTCTGACAGAAAATGTTCTCAAAACAAGCTGTTCTAAGTAACTCCCATGTCACTTTTTATGTTTTCCGAAGTTCTATGTACGTTTATAAAAATCTTGGTTAAGTATTTGCCATTGTGTAAATGTGGTTAATCTTTGCACTGTTATTGCAAATATTTTTACTTTTTCTTTCCAGTTCTATACTTAGTCAGTCTTAACCATAAATCATTTTCCGTAACGAACACAGAGTAAGGTATTTATGCACATTACCAAGTCCTCTTTTTCATAACAAAGACAAACATTTTGAAATCGCATATATAATTCAAAGAGAGATTGAAATTTTAACCCATCAACAAATTACTATTCTTGGCATGTAAACTATTTCCCATACATGTTCTACGTATCTTCTACCTTTGAGTTTTTGAACTTTTATTTTTAATGAATATCTTTTTTTCTTTTTTTTTTAACGAAACATGTTTCAAGCCCACATTAAACCACAGAACCTGTCTCCATTAAACATCTTGAAAG
The DNA here is from genome assembly GCF_052324685.1 of Brachyhypopomus gauderio. Taxonomy (NCBI): domain Eukaryota; kingdom Metazoa; phylum Chordata; class Actinopteri; order Gymnotiformes; family Hypopomidae; genus Brachyhypopomus; species Brachyhypopomus gauderio. The sequence continues at coordinate 26,994 of NW_027507346.1, read as the reverse complement.
ATAAAAATTGAGTGTATCTAAAGGTTAGAAGTGTGCAGCTTCTGTAGAGCAGCTTCTGAAATATGTCGGGTGGGGGGGGGGGGGGGGGGATGATAACTGCAATTTGTGTGAGTTCTGCAACATTAGGTCTTGATCTTTTTGAATCCTGTATGGTCTAAATAGGTCATCAACTAGGAGTCTGGTTTTCTGGTGCTTTGAGAGCATGTTCATGACCTGATTCCTGCACATTTCCTCTTTCTGCACTATGAAAATGTCACTAATTTCAAAGCAACTTTTGGGCTTGTGCATTTTTCATCCTGATACTTTGTCATACATGTTCTGAATATTTATAATGTTTAAACATGTACATCATGTTCCATAATATGAATAAACGTTACGTTCATTCGATTTAGAATCTGTCGCAATTTTACTTCACATTGGCATTTGGGATCAACATTTGGTCCTGTTTATTAATGGCGACATGATATAATTGCACAAAGTGACCAGCAGCTTCACCACTATTATAGACGGAGGCCCTTCATCATCTAAGCAAGCCAAGTGGTTCTAAAGTTGTGGGAGACGAAAGCAGTTTATGTCCATATCCGCAGATGCTTAAATCTTAACATTAATTCTATAGGGTTCTGAGAGAGTAGATCACAGTGCTTCTCAAAAAAGCATTATAAATCAATGATCAACATTTAAATGATAGAACCTGTATTACACAGGACACTCGTTTACAATTATCTTAACACCATGATGGTGTTGGCAAACAAGACCCAGTTCTTTTAAAATTCTCGAACTTCCTTTCTGCCGTGGTAACAACCAGTAGTGCAGATGTCACTAATGCAGTGTCCGTTACCATCAGGGTGCCTTGACTCTAGAAATGTTAAATCCTTAGTTCTGATGCTCCTTCAGCAATTTACAGCTGATCACATCTCATGCAAGAGATATGAATGTATATATCTGTCTTCAGTTTGCCATATATATTCCTGTCTCCACACATTTTGCAGGTGAAAATGGATTCCACCATCAGTGACTCTATCGACGACGGTAATTACACGTACGGAGAAGTGATCGAGCCATGTGAGATGCCCCAGCTGTTGAACATTCGCCGGTTCCTCCAGGTCTACGTCCACTCCGTCATCTGCGTGGCGGGCTTCGTCGGCAACACCCTCGTCATCCTCACGTACGCCTTCTACAAGCGCACCAAGTCGATGACGGACGTGTATCTGCTCAACGTGGCCATCACCGACATCCTCTTCGTGGTGGCCCTCCCCCTGATCATCTTCAGCGAGCACAGCGGCTGGGCGCTGGGCGACTGGTCCTGCAAGTTCCTGCGCGGGGTCTACAGCATCAACCTGTACAGCGGGACCCTCCTGCTGGCCTGCATCAGTCTGGACCGCTACCTGGCCATCGTGCAGGCGCGCCGCTCCTTCAGGCTACGCTCCCAGGCCCTGGTCTACAGCTACGTCAGCTGCGCCGCGGTCTGGCTCCTGGCCCTGGGCCTGGCCCTGCCCACGTTTATCTTCTACCAGCGCTACAAGGACACGGAGGAGACCGTCACGCTCCCCGACGAGGACGACAACGTCAGCACGGGGCCCGTCCTGGAGCAGGAGTACACGTGCTTCTTCCGCTTCGAGAAGAACGACACGGCCCGGCGGGTGAAGCTGCTGGTGCCGAGCACGCAGGTGGCGCTGGGCTTCTGTCTGCCCCTGCTGGTCATGGCCTTCTGCTACGCCAGTGTGCTCATCACGCTGCTGCGCGCCAAGAACTTCCAGAGGCACAAGGCGGTGCGGGTGGTGCTCACGGTGGTGCTGGTGTTCGTGGTCTGCCACCTGCCCTACAACGCCACGCTGCTCTACGACGTTGTGAACATGTTCGAGCTCTACGACTGCCACGAGGTGGAGAGGACCCAGCTGACGCTGGTGCTGACCGAGAGTCTGGCCTACCTGCACTGCTGCCTCAACCCACTTCTCTACGCCTTCGTCGGCGTCAAGTTCAGGAACCACTTCCGCAAGATCCTGGAGGACGCCTGGTGTCTGGGCAAGCGGTACATGGGGGCCCGGCGCACGTCACGGGTCACCTCGGAGGCCTACCTCTCTTCCCGGCGCTCGGAGGGCTCTAGCTATGAGAACGCCACTTCCTTCACCATGTGAACCACAAACGAGCCACTTCTTCTACTGCTCGTCCTCCAGCTTACTTTCAGCTCACATAGGGAAACTTTCAGTCCAGTATGTATTCACAATCAGATTTTAAGCTTTTTATGGTTGGTTATCTGAAAATGCACAAACAAAAAATAATTTGCAAACCACTTAGTATATATATGTTTGTATGAAGATAATGTAGACAAGGAATGTGTGTTATGATAATATTTTTATGCATTTTGAACTTACATTTTATATAAATTTTTTCATATTATGCAGCAGTTTTTTTATTTTGATTTGAATTTTGATTTTGAATGAACAAGATTAACAATATGTGAGTAAAAGAAGAAACAAAAACTATTTTAAGTTTCAGTTCTGCACATCAAAGTGAGCCTACAGCAGGTTTCCCGTCGTGGCTCTGGGGCGCTGACATTCGCTGTTACTCATATTGTCCACTGGGTGGTGCTAATGAGAAATTTACGATATTATCGTTGGTCAATTTGTTCTTAACTTTGTTCTCGTCCTGCTTGTTTTCAGTGGAAAGGGGCAGAGTTAAAAAACTGACCATAAGAAAAATATATATATATATATATTACAGCCCACTGAAACCCAATATTATTTTGCCGTTTCTGATTCAGTCGTCACAACGTTGTGATTCAACCTCATAATTGAACCAGATACTAAAACCAGAGCTCTACCTGGCTACGGCCCGAGCCAGCCGTATGCAGCCGGACCAATTAGAGCAGCTCAGATCAGAGGCTTGTACCAGTTTCAAACTCTGTCCCACATTGATGCACTGTAAATTTAACATCCAGCCTATTTGAATGGGTTTTGAAAGAGAGATGTGCGGTACTACTCCCATCCCTGTGGCATGTCTCTCCATTTGATCATCCTCTTACTTCTCTTGAACACAGCACCAGGTTTTAGACACGTCTCCGTCACTCTCATAAATGGTTAAAACTTGGTTAAATGCCCAGACGTTCTACTGGAAGTAGGTAGTGATTTATATTGTATTGGTTATATCGTTCTTTTCATTCTGTAAGCAGAATTTTACAGTATAGTCAGGCGTTTGCTGAGCTTGAACTGAGTTACTGAAATCTACTGAATATCCAGTTAAGGAGAAGAAAAGCGGAACCACTGAACCTCTGAGAGCCTGAGCACTTCACCAAACACAGCCATGCTGTTCATTCAGAGAGCTGTTCAATCTACTGGATGCTGACGGAATGCTAATACAATGGTGAAATGTGCAGAAATGTCTGGTTTTAATAAATGGCATATTCACAGGGTTCTTCTCCAGCACCGTGTTAAATGGCATGTCTGCACTTCCATTATTATTCAAACACAATTATTCAGTCTATAATGTATTCAAATTTAAATTATTCAAACACAATTAATCAGTCTTTCTTTCTGTGTATATACTGCGTGTGTGTGTGTGTGTGTGTGTGTGTGTGTGTGTGTGTGTGTGTGTGTGTGTGTGTGTGTGTGTGTGTGTGTGTGTGTGTGTAGTCTCTCACTCTGTCAAATTTAAACACATACACATCCACTGTGAAACTACTGAGTAATGAAATCTTTGGCCTCAGGTCTGACAAGAGTGACCTCTGCTATAATGGGTGTATAACAGTAATGGTACCGTGGTAGCCATTTTGAACCACCTCTTAACTGCTATCCAGTCACTTTCCCCTCTTACTCTTAGTAATAAACAATATAATAAAACAATTTGTCCAAAAGTGAAAGCCTGTTGTAAAGGGTTGAAGCTAAAAATCTGTAGCTAAACAACTACACATGACCTTGGCTATTTGCTTTCTGTGAATCCTGCTATTTTTTTCTTGTGTGTATTTCAAATTATTTATGCATCAAAAAGCTCAGTGAATATGTGCATATGTACATACGTCACACAAAATGTTTTCACCATAAAATTAATCAACTAAAATGTTGGTATAGCAGTCACACTTTATTGCTGTACAATACAAACAGATCAGACCCATTTGGGCCCTTTTACAGAGGCATTCGAATGCTACTTACAGAATGACGGAGATGTGTGTTAAGGCAAGGCAGTAGATCACGTATCATTCTGTTCCATCCTGAGAGCAAGCACACACACACTGCACTCCATAGCTGCTCTTTATGTGTACATTACATTCAGTGCACTTTACATTCACACACATTTAGCCTAGTTTACTCTCAGGGCTTATGGGCATTTATTGCAGAAGGCAATGATAAAATCACTTCCGTTTTCATTCACGCTGTGCTTATGGTTTCCAAAGGACCAGTGTTCCATACAAAAACTGCTGGAAAATTATGAAAGATGGCAGTTATGGACCTCGACTGCAAATAAACATGACCTTGTGAATATTTCATATACTCATGACACACTCTTTTTTTCATAATTTACTCACACTTTTTTTTAAATACAGTAGCCTGTAGGTCATGTATATTTAGCACTCACTGTCGCCATCTACATACCAAGATGGGCCGTAACTTATGAATTATCAGACATATGGTCCCACTGTGATCTGGCACTGAATACTGCAGCCAATTAGAGAGAGAGACAGAGAGAGAGAGAGAGAGAGCCTTCAATGTTCCTCTAGACAAGGTTGAAATGGAGATTATAAGAACACAGAGTGCCTCCGTGTCCTTGTGTACAGGACTGTGTGCCAAACGACACCGCTGGGTGAAAACCTTTCTGTCCCCTTTATTTCACAAGGCTGTTCCAGTATTTCTAGGACCCATCCAACAAAGCATCTCACAACTCGTTATTCAGCGTCACTAAATCTAGTGATGATGGAACCGACAAGTTGGCTAAGAATTTGTTTCTCAAAAGGAAGTGCACTAACTTTTAAGGCAGCAAAAAAATAGATACCACAAGCAGTTACTTAACAACTCTTCTCTCATGCTCAAAGACCCCGATTTCAGCACACTTAACGGTCTCAGTTTTCTCAATAAAGCTCAATATTCAGCTCTGGGAGATAGAACAATCACAGCAGAGATTAGGCTGAAAAAGCAAAGCCTTATGAGTGCCCTAGGTGCGGCGGCGCCTCATTCGTCTCTGTCTGGCAGGTGCAGGATGAATGGGACGAGGACGCCCTTGGTCTCGTGCGGCGGCGCGAGGGGCCCCTCCTGCGCGAGCCGCTCCTCCTCCACGAGAAACCGCAGCGTTTGGCGCCTGTTCACGCAGAACACACAAGCGCCTCTGACGGCGCACCTGAACGGGGCGGGATGCGCTTGCGGGAAGGAGTCGCACCGCTGCCACGTTTTCACCACCGTGTCGTATTTAAGCACGCCGACCCCCTGCTCGCTAACGTCGAACCTGTAAATGAAGTTTCTGAACGCCACCATGTCCGCAGACCTCCCCCTGCTGCTGTTGTAGGGACATTCGTCCCACTCGTCCCGTTTCGGGTCGTATTTGAGCAGGCGGTAAAACAAAGAGCCGCCGGAGACGTACATCTCGCCGTTACAGGGCGTCGATTCGTGCGCCACCGCAAACGCGCCTTTGGGTAAAGGCGCAACGGGAGTCCACCTGTCCGCCCGAGGGTCGTATCTCTCCACCGTGAGGAGACACTCACCTCCCACTGCGTACAGGTAACCGTCCATGGAGACCAGTTTCAGTTGGGACCTGGGCTGGTTCAGAGGTCTGATCTCGCTCCACGCATCCGTGGCTGGATTATAGCAGGACACTTTGTCTGAGAGGATGTTTTTATCACCCTGCCCTCTGATGCCACCTGCTACGAATAGGTAGTTGTACATGGTGCAGATCCCACATCCTTTTGTGTTCATCTCCTCGGGGATTCTTGTCAGGGTTTTCCACTTCTTAGACTTCTCGCTGTAGAAATATATCAGATAATTCTGGTCGAGCGACCCTATGGATGAAGGGCTCTGTGGGCGACTGCTGTCTCTACTTGGTGGTCTGCTGCCGACTCCATCAAACACCTCGTTGATCTCGGCCACCATGAGAGATTCGTGTCCCTCCGTGCGTAATTTGAGAATCAGTTCCCTCTCTGTTCTCGTTAAGCGCCCGTACACGCTTGAATCCCGCAACACTTGCAAAAAATGGTCACTCATAAATTTGTACACCTTTTCCTGTAAGTCATTTAGCTTGTCCTTTTTTGCTGAGACCAGATGTTCATAACAGTTTTCAGTCGTGATCTGATCAGACATCGTGCTGACCGCTGCAAACTGATGCGCCCCGAAACTGCAAAATCTCAGTCTCGCCAGTGGCCTCTTTTACATTTTCGGACTGACCTCCATCGGGTGCTGTAAATTCTGACAACGTAGTTATGGACTCAAAACTCTTTGTCCTCTTTTGTCTTCAGTATTTGTCCTCTCAAAGATCTTCTGACCGATGACGGGTGCGCCGCTTCCACTATTTTATGTCACAAGTTTCCTCCGACACAGCACGTCTTTCATAACGCGACACACGTCCGATCTATCAGCGGTCCCGATGCCGCTCGATACAGCTGCGCGTATGCTCGCCTTTGGCTGCCGGCGTGGTCTCCGTTGTCTGAATGTCCACGTCCTCTGTCCTCAGTTGGCCTTATTCCAATACAATGACAATAGTGGTAGGCGCAGCAGTCGCCTGTGACTGCACCGCGCCAAAAGACTCGGATTTGAACAGAATCAGGTCGGAAGATACTACAAGAGCTCCAACTTTAGATGCTTTAAAATCCAAGATAAAAACCTACCTATTTGGACTGGCTTTTGGGTAGCGTACCGTAAATGTAGCCTATTTTATTTATCTTTTACTTATTCTTATTTTTTTATTCATTTTCTCTCAGTTTCCAGTTTTATAGCTTTTTTATTATTATCTTCTTTAATTCTTTTATATTTTTATCATTTTATCTTAATATTGTAATCATTTTAATTTCTATTTGATTTCATTATTTAATTAATAGCTATTTTCATTCCTTTAAAATCCTGTTTTTAATTTTGATATATTGTATTCTGTGGGCAAGGACCTTCCCAAGGTGATAGACCTCAGGTCGTAAAAAGCTTGAATTATAGCTTTTTTATTATTATCTTCTTTAATTCTTTTATATTTTAATAATTTTATCTTAATATTGTAATCATTTTAATTTCTATTTGATTTCATTATTTAATTAATAGCTATTTTCATTCCTTTAAAATCCTGTTTTTAATTTTGATATATTGTATTCTGTGGGCAAGGACCTTCCCAAGGTGATAGACCTCAGGTCATAAAAAGCTTGAATTGCCAGTGTGTATGAAAGGTGCTATATAAATAAAGTTGCCTTGCCTCTGTTTATGCACCTATCTATAACTGAGATGGAAATGGCGACGTGAAAGTGGATTCAATAGTCATTCAGTTGTGGAAACAAAAAATGTAAGTATCTCAGACTCATCCACAGGGAGAAGTATCTTCATCCGAAGTACGAAAAGCACATCTTCCCCATTATCCTCATATTATTCACATTCAAATAATTATGAATTAGGAGAACCCAGTCTGAACCTAACTCTAACCTAACTAGGGAATCTAACTCTCATCTGTGCAAATCAGTTTAAAACAAATCTTTCTGGTGCCAGAATTGTTTAAAAGAACATTCTCTCACAAAAATACCTCTGGCCATGTTCAGGAAAGTTTGACCGGAGTAGTATGTCATCCATGAATCCTTCATATACTGGAAAATGTCATTTTTGTCGAATACAGCATACAACAAACTGACCTGAGGCCCAATCAATACATGAGTAGCATATAGTAAGCTATTTCAAACACAGCCCAAGGCTCAGTTCAAAATAGCTTACCACATACTGTATACTGCATACTGTACTCAGTATATGCTGTATACTGGTCTCCATGGTTGTATGTACCATTGTATCCACATTGGAAAGATTTTATACAACTTTTGCATGATAGGACACCACAAAGATCTGGTCTCGTCACGAATTGGAATACTTGATAGCAGTAGTAATCACTAGTAGTAATCTTATAGGAATCTTTCGCATACTGGAGCCCAGTTAGTAGGCTATGGGTAGTATGCAGTACGCTATTTCGAACACAGTGTGCAGATTCTCTTCTTCTATGGCAGTTTATCCCATATTGACATATAATATGAACAACTGCATTGCACAAAATCTTCTCTGTGGAGTCATGTCTGGACCCTACATCTATATCACAGCATGAGCTGGCCTGTTCCCTGTGGGAAGAATCATGGCGTCCATCAGCCATGTGTTCCTCAGCACTATCATGTTCTCAGTTTTGCTGTGGAGGCTTGTGGTGATGATCAATCCAGGCTCCTCTCTCCCCAGATTCCAGCTCCCCCTGGTGAATCTCCAGCAAATCTGGGGTCTTCTCTGGTCGAACTCCTTCTAGTTCCATTAAAATATTTTTCAGCTATAAAATTCCACATCTGAATAGCAGTATGTCAGCTATATAAATACAAATACAGTTCTTAAGTAGTTAAGAATATTCATCTGCTTATGAGTAGATTAAATGTTATCAAACTGGATGTACAAAGGTGTCTATAATAGACAAACCTGTTTAATATCTGATCATATCTGAAAAAAGCAGTATGATACATGCCCGAATATATGTTTCCCTTTAAAAACTTAAAAATGTTACTATTTGCTAATTAGTTTTTTAATTGTATAGACCTCTCGACCAATCCGATTCTTCAAGGCAGTCAGGGGCCATGCCTATAGCGCCCTCTGCTGGCATGCTTTATACTTGCAAATATATTAAATCTTCCCTCAAAATTTTTCTTTTGATTCATTATGTAGCAAACTCGGCTACATATTTTCATATAATCAGTATTGTTTCATGTATTCTAGACTATGTTAGTACGTTCATTACTCATCCGCCTATATTAAACATTACACTGAACACAAGACATCAGTGGTTGTAGTATTGGGACCTATAAACCAGACAAGGAGAATACACTTCATGGAGACGGATCAAGAACTGTACCATGGCAGAAAAAAACTTTCATTTTAATTATGCATATTACTTTCTAGAACTTACAACCTATAAAGGTAAAAGGTATAAATCAAGCAAAGAACCACTTCAACTAAGCTCTCTAAACAGGGTGGTGCACAGTAGATGTTTTTAACAGCATGTAATTCAACCAGAATGTACAAAGCGGTTGTGTTAAGTTGATCAGAATTTAATATTTTTTAATTTTTGGTTTGACATATTTCCAAATCGAGTTAGATGGCGCTACACGCGCAGCCGCGTCTGCGGGCCGCCGTGTCTCGGGGAGAAGAAGCGGAGCTCCGGCAGGAGCCAAACGGAAGTAAGTACGTGGCCGCTCCGCCTGACATTCTCACGATGGCGACGGAGGTTCAGAGCGGCGACCTCAGCGGTGGAAATTCAAGCCGTCTCGAAGTGTCCATCGACGGCTTAACCTTGAGCCCCGATTCGGAGGGAGAACACGACCAGGCGGAGACGTCCGGCCCCGCGTCGGACGAGCGGAGCCCCGCGGAGCGGAGCGCCGACGACGGGGACGGCGGGGAACGGGGCGAGAACGCCAAGAGGTCGATGGAGGGGATATGGGGGTTCCCTTTAGCGGAGCTGTACGGCTTGGCGCTCAAGTTCTTTAAAGGTATTCGTGGTTTAGTTCGTGAACTCGGGGGCTGGTTTGTGTTTCAGCGGGTAAAGGCGGGTGTGTGTGTGAGGACGGGGGTGGGCTCGCGTCTGTCGCGGGGCGTCCGCAGCCGTGTCGGCTAGATGGAGGTGACGAGCCCTCGGTGGGTATTGGAGCGCTGAGGTAACTAGATATACCGCGTAGTTGTGCTGGGAGGTTTTATAAGCGTTTATATCAAACTTTCTTTTTCCTGCTGTGGGGTTTTAAGGTAATGTAATGCGTTTAAAGGCCGCGGTAATGGCTACGTTAGACTTCAGCGTAGAGCAGGGTGGTGGTGGAGGTGGTGGTGGAGGAAGAGAAGGAGGTGGTGGTGGAGGTATGTCATGTGTCATTATCATGTGCCCGTGTCTGTAGGAGTCGGTGGGTGTGTAGACAGGTGTCTCAAACGTGACAGGGCTACTTTACAGCCTTCAGGTCCTTTGCACAATGTTGTCGTGGCAGTTGGGACAATCGTGGTGTGTCTGTACATCAGATCTCGACCCCTCGGCAGCTGTGAGAAGAACATATTTTCATCAAGCACATGCGGTCCTGAATATGGCAGTATACTGTAATTCCAATGCATTTAGCAGTGTTTACAGTAGCTAATGTTGATCCTTTACCTGTCTAGTGGTAGATGTAAGATGTTCATGACACCATTAGCTACTTGTTCACTTGCAACTTGATATTCTTGGGCGCGTTGATGTTTCCACGACTTGATGTACATGCTGACCTCTCACAGTGACTTTGAAGGTGTTCAACAAAAAATCAGTGGAGTTCTTGGAGCCTCTCAGAACATGATTATTTTATAGCAATCGTACTATTGCTAGGGACTAAATTGCATAAATCACGCAGACTTGTTAATTTCACTTTAATGAAATGTGCTTGTTTGTATGGTCACAGAAAAAGATGGCAAGGCCTTCCACCCGACCTATGAGGAGAAGTTGCGTCTGGTGGCCCTTTATAAGCAGGTAATTCTGGGGCCATACAACCCAGACGCCTCTCCGGAAGTGGGCTTCTTTGACGTGCTGGGAAACGACCGCAGGTAGGCTCATTAGCATGGACCGGCCTCTTAATGCCATGGATCCGCCTCTTAATGATATGGGCCCGCCTCTCATCAGCAAATCGCTTGACTTTCAGCCTGTCGCCCTGTGATTTGTCTTCTAGTAATGGCTTTGTGTATCTTTAGTTATATGGCTTATGCGCTGTGAACAGCTTGAGTAGTGTTTTGTGCCCATCCCTAGACATTGTTTTACTACTCATTCAGTCTGCATCCTGAGAGAAATGTTTTTAATTATTAACTGTGGCTAATGTCCATATTTGTTGCTTGTATCTATTGAGTGCTGTTGGGAGAAAAAAAGACACAGCAACAAATTCCACATTCAAGCCGGTCTCCCGGCCACAGCGCTGACCCATAGTGTAGATCCATCTGAACCGCGCAGCACTTAACCACAGACCCGCTTCCGCATAACCGTTAACCGTCCTCATTCCAGGAAAGAATGGGCGTCTCTGGGGACCATGGAGAAGGACGAGGCCATGGTGGAGTTCGTCAAGATGTTGAATAAATGCTGCAGCCTGTTCGCCCCGTTCATCGCTTCACACAAGATCGAGAAGGAGGAGCAGGAGAAGAGAAGGTGAGGCCCGTCCGTCTCTCACGGTTACGCCCAGGCAGGACGTACGCCAGCCTCGCTGGGCGCCAGGTCCAGTCCCAAGGCCAGGGTCCAGTCCCAAGGCCAGGGTCTCGGACCTTTGCCCACGCCTAACTGCTGGGTTGTGTAGTAGCTAGGGTTGTGCCAGAGAGCTCTGCTGTCGTCCTGGACAGAAAAATGTCCTCAAAGTTCAGATTTCTGTTCATCCTGGACTAGTTAGTCCTTTCCCCCACATTCAGATGTTTAAGTTGCTAATAACCAATATGAGCCATGAAAAAACTGAAAAAACTCTTTGAAAGCCTCAGTAGTCGTAGAGAATACAGGTTTTTCCTGTTCTCCTTTGTTCTGGATCATTTGTATGAAGCCCTTTAGGCAGCAGGCGTATATGTCGTACCTGTAGAGCACATAACTCCACTCGTATGGGATTGATACGTTGTACAATGACTGTGGTGGTGCTTCTCTACTGTGTAAATAATGGATCACATATTGTAATTCTTTTTCAAAGTCTCTTGGCCAGCTGATGGAGGATACTTTACCTGTGAAAAATAATGACTCAGCAGCACATTTGAAAATCTTGCCAGTTTCGTTGGACCGCGTGGTTTAAAGATTCTCCTCAGTAACTGGAAGCTTGAGTCTTGAGTTGTTCAGTTTAAGTCTCACTCAGCAGGGCCTTCTGAAACATTTTAAACAGTGCACAGTGGTTTTGTCAAGCTCCTAAAGCTGTGTGTGTGTGTGTGTGTGTGTGTGTGTGTGTGTGTGTGGCAGGAGAGAGGAGGAAGAGCGGCGGCGGCGTGAAGAGGAGGAGTACGAGAGGCGGCGTCAGGAGGAGGAGAGGATAAGGAGGGAGGAGCAGGAGAGGATGAGGAGGGAGGAGGAGGAGCGACGGCATGCAGAGGAGGAGAGACTCCGTGTGGAGCAGCAGAAGTGAGTGACAGGAGCACAGCTGGGGAGGCCCTGTGGGGTGGGGGGGGGGGGGGTTATGTGGGGCATGTAGGGATCTGGGGGGGCATGTAGGGATCTGGGGGGGCATGTAGGGACCTGGGGGGACATGTAGGGGTCTGAGGGGCACAGTGATCTGCACACAGCAGGCTTGTTCCTGACCTGATTGAGTCAGCGGGGTTGGACCTCATGACTCGCATGTTATTGATTGGCCATCAGAGTGGAAATGTGGCAGATCCTGTGATGTGATTGGCTGCTGTTAAGAGTGATGATGGTGGGATTAAAGGCCAGATACTGGCAATCAGTACTGGAACAACGCAGTCACGTATGACAAAGAGCTGCTCTTGAAGTTCTGCGTGGTTTGTGAGCCTATATTGATCATTCATAAGAGAACCAAACAACCACTATATTCCCTCACAGTAGATGGCATCCTTAGTATTGATTTTATATTCATGCGTGACTGCGTGACCCGCCCCTTCGTCCCCGGCCCCGCCCCCTGGCCCCGCCCACGCAGGCAGCAGATCATGGCGGCTCTGAACGCGCAGACGGCGGTCCAGTTCCAGCAGTACGCGGCCCAGCAGTACCCGGGCAGCCCCGAGCAGCAGCTGGTGCTCATCAGGCAGCTGCAGGAGCAACACTACCAGCAGTACATGCAGCAGCTGTACCAGGTGCAGCTCGCCCAGCAGCAGGTACGTCTCCCTCGGCCTCCAGGAGAACGTGCGTCCTTATGTTAGTAGTTCCGCTGTAGCTAGTTCGTAATCTGGAGCCCTAAACGGCCGCGCGCCGTGTCGTTGGCGTCAGGCGGCCCTGCAGAGGCGGCAGGAGGACGCCGTGGTTCTGGCCACGCTGGAGGCCGGCGAGATGTCGGCGCCCCCCGGTGGCGAGGAGGCCCCCGCTCTGAACGGCCAGGCGGAGTCGAGCACCGACAGTGTGGAGAGAGAAGGTGAACTGGAGGCTGCAGAGGAGGTCACGGAGAACGGCCCCAACGGTCAGACTTAGACTTCCTTGACTTTCCCACATTAATATTCAGAAATGACTTCGTCATTTCTACCGAGTGCCATAGAACCACCACACATTCTATAGGTTCTATTGTTATTATTTAAGTAGTATCTATTATCGTACGGCTGCTTTAAACATGTAGGTTTAAAGTCTTCCGTATAACTCTCTCCCCTCCGTATCCCATTGCTAGACTCTTCTCCGGTGATAGCTGCTCCATCCATGTGGACCCGTCCTCAGATAAAGGACTTTAAGGAGAAGATCCGGCAGGACGTGGACTCCGTCATCACGGTGGGCCGAGGCGAGGTGGTCACTGTCCGCGTCCCCACCCACGAGGAAGGCTCCTACCTCTTCTGGGAGTTCGCCACCGACTACTACGACATCGGATTCGGCGTGTTCTTCGAGTGGACGGACACGACCAACGCGTCGGTGAGCGTGCACGTCAGCGAGTCGAGCGACGAAGACGAGGACGAAGAAGGTAAGGCCGACGACCGTCCTGTGACTTCACGGCGCCTCTTTGCCACGTCACAGGCGGGGCGTTTCCCCTCGATGCTAATGACTTCAGTGAGCGGCGTTGGGTTAACGGGCCCTTTCTTGCCTCACAGCGGAGCCTCAGAGCGAGGAGGAGAAAGCCAAAAAGGAGGCGAGCAAGCCGCACGTGGACGAGATAGTGCCGGTGTACCGGCGGGACTGCCACGAGGAGGTCTACGCCGGTAGCCACCAGTACCCCGGCAGAGGCATCTACCTGCTCAAGTTCGACAACTCCTACTCGCTATGGAGGTCCAAGAGTGTGTATTACAGAGTCTACTACACCAGATAAACCCGGAGCCAAGACTGGAGCAGGAGAGTGTGTGGTGTGGGTGGGAGGGGGGTGTGTGTGTGTGTGTGTGTGTATGCGTGTGTGCGTGCGGGTGTGGGGGGTGAGTTTAGGAGGATGGGGGGGCCCTCATGTGTCCTTGCTACCTCTGTTTTGCACTCAGAAAGGCGTGCTGTAGGACTCTCTGCTTGTTGATAGTGTTGTCTTCTGTAACCGGTGTGACTTGATCCTCAGCCTTCATCTTCAAATGTCACCCAAAGAGGCGCTCGGGCCGCTCGCAAAAAGCCGCGTGTCCTAACTTAGAAATGAGAGGGGTTTTGTTGTCGTGTTCGGACGCGGAAGGGAAGCATGTGACCCAGCAGGGAGGGAAGAGCCTGACCCATGCTGCTTTTCCACCACCACCCGGAGCCACGGGCTTCACGTCTGTTCTGGTCCGGTCCTGCGGCACCACTAAATTAACCTAGTTAATTTAAACCTAAATCTAAATTAACCTAGTTAGATACGGCGTAGTTTTGTTCCCTGGAGCATACTTGCATATTTCTGGCACGCAAAGGCCAATATCTGTCTTTAGTCTCTTTACTGTTCAGATCTGGGTATTGGTGGGTATTCTTTACTATTCATGTGTTGCATAACAGGAATGTTTTGAAAACGTTTATGAAATATTCCTTCATGCGCTGATGGCGACATTTGCGCTTTAGCCATCAATCGCATATTGAAGACTTGTAAAACCAACAGATGTTTCCATATGTTAACTCCAGAACAAAATAATGACAACCTTTGGGAAGGCAGCTCGTTTCTCAGCCTGACTGTGAGGAGCAGGAACTGTGGCTTCACCTGCTTCCCAGGTGATTGTTACTGGTGTCCTACACTGCCTCCATGCCAACATGTCCACAGATGTTTTTAATGCAAACGTTTCCACCATATCTTCAACAACACGTCTCTGGACTCTTGCTCGTAGCTCTCTGACCCGGGTAAGCGTAAGGCCTCCGTTGTGGTTCTGGCTTGCGGTGGGACCGGACGTAGACGGGCCCCCTGCCTTCCCTGAGCGTGCCTCTCGGTTCCAGGTGGTTGTGGAAATGGTGGTCCTAACATGCCGTGCTCCCTGGGTTCCTTGTGTAGGTCACCACTGAGAATACAGGGCAACGCTGTAGATCTCCACAACGGCTTCAGTCGTGTAGCATGTGCCAGCCAGTGGCGCCTGCGAAAATACCCAAATAAGACGTTTTTGCTGAGGAAAGGGTGGGTGATGTATCTGGACTAAACCGGTGGAGGTCTGGGAAAGACAAATGTGTTTTGCAACATTTGCTAATGTGGTCGGATTGTGTGTAAAGCATTTAATAAATATTTATAAATCTCCCTGGTAGAGTAGGGTTCTTGGTGTGTCTGTCATTACATGTTACTTATCCTCCGGCCAATCACTTTTCAGCTTTCGGAAGAGCTTTTTGTTTCTTGACTGAGCTAGTCACTGTTACTTAAGGTGTTTGTTTTAAGTTCTTTCTGTCATATATCTGAGATTGGCAGTACTGACTTTTATATTGACTTTCAAACTTTTTTTTTTTTTTTTCTTTTTTTGCCTTTTATGGTCTGACACTGTTTTCGTTTTATGTCTGTAGTTCTAAGAAGCCACATTCAAACACAGAATATAAATGAACAGAATCTTCTCATTTCCTAATTGTATAATTTCCACGAAACGGTTAATTATCTTTATAAAAAATTGCATTTTTTTCCGTCCTTCACAATGTTTTATATTACTGTGGCTGCCTAACTAATTATACTAATTACCAAAAGCAACCCTTGAATCTCGGAGCGATATTTCTATTGTTTACAAGGTTGCGTGCGGCTTTGAAGACCATTACAGTGAGCACTGCTATGAATTTATGGATTGTGCCGTTTTTCCGCATTGCAAGAATGCTTCATCCTCATCAGAACGTTTAAGTAAACTTCCATTCATAACAACCCTGTTCACTAAACCTACACTCACCACCACAGCTGCGTGAGTGTTTCTAGGTGATGGTTGATTGAAATGTCTGGCCCCTGTGTGTGTCTGTGTGAATCGAAGCACGTTTGGAGTGCTTTCAGCAGTCCTACACAAACAGATTCACATGCAAGTGTGTTCAGCATTCGTGTAAATCTGTTCGCACGTGTCTGTGCACGTGTGACTTGTTTTGATGCGTGGCCGAGCACCTGCGACGTGGTCCCAAAGTGCACGCAGCATGGCGGCCCACTCACCAACAGAACCCGCTGCCAAAACGTGGCCCAAAGACGACATTGGTGAAATCTGTACAGACCTGTTTTTCAAGCTAATACTCCTCATCTTGTTCTCTTATTTCCCTGATTGTTAAAAAATGCTAAATCAGACCAGTATAAAGTAAAACATAACACTGGGCTTGATGCTGGATTAAGGACGTTCAATAAAAGGTAGAAATGGTGTAAATGCTATAATATTGTACATGTTCCCCATTTACTAAGTAAACAATCATGTACATTTCCTGCCATAAGGACATGAAGAAACTCAGCGTTTTGTATTGATCTGACCCTGTATGATCTATGAGTTTGAGAATGAGTGTCTGAGCATATATTTAATCTTGATTAAAATTATGTTCATCTGTACTGCGGTTGTCTGCGTAGTCTCTGTGGTGTGCGTGGTGAGTGAATATATCTTCAAGTTGCGTCCCACCTACACATGAAGTTTCACATTTATAAACACTTAATCGAACTCAAACTCAGCCAGTCATGTGAAAGATTAAGGTTGGACAGACTGATCATTGTAGAGCAGGCCGAGGTCATGTTTTCCTTGTGCAAATAGGAAGTATCAGCACAGTGCTAGTATGAAAATGAGTAACTTTGTGGCCCTCCCACCACAAGTGCTGCTTCAGCAGATTCAGAGACGACACACTGGTTAACATCCTGCAGCTTTAGGATGAATGCCAGGAAAGTGCAGTTTTTATTCTCTGGTTAATTATTAAATAAGTACAGTTTACTTATTTTCTGAAGGCCACAAGGGGGAGCGTGCATCTTATTTTGTTACATGGCGTTAAAACTGCGTTGTGCAAGCAGTAGAATTTATTTTGTAATACTTTAGAATTTAATATTCTTATACCATTCTAAAGTTTTCTCACGTTTTCTTACATTTACTGATATCACTATCTACAATATTGTCGACATTGTTTTTTTTATTGTTTTAGCTATTTTGCTAACTGACGTTAAGCTACTAATGATTAATTTATTAACGTTTATACTCGAGATGTATTACAAAAAAACATGTTACAGATATCAGGACGAAATACTGTAGTCTAAACCTCTTCTAAGTAAATCATTGCGATCCCAGAATCCAGTCCGGGTTTTACCCACAGTCGTATGGAGCAGGTAACTTTCTGGCGGCGCCAGAGAGAGTCCAGTTCCAGTTTCTACAGGTGGTTCCTCGTTGCTTTTCCGTGTTTTCCGCATACTTCTCCTCACTTTTCCTACTCGGCGTACCCGTTTCACACCGTGTACTGTGTAGTACCAAGTTCTGCAACGACTCGGAGTGTGAAGGTTAACTTCTGGTGCATCTTTTAAAAATATGGCGGGACCCTTTCTGACTGACTGGACTTCTTAATAGCAAAATTTGCCCTTTTATGTCACCGTTTAGACATTTAACAGGCTTACTGGTATTCGGTTGAGTGGAGTGTTTTTTGGGGAAAATGCCTTTTCACGAACGAACCGTGGAGCCTCGGCGGGTGTGCAGGTTGAAGGGGGACGATGAAGAAAATAGGTTCATGATAGTGGACGGACGCAAAGTTCGCAAATCTGTTCTGTTTTCATCTTTGGAAGAGGTCTGTTGTCATACGCTCACCGGCATTCTCCGTCAGCTTTCTGATTTATCACGACATGCAAGCGACATATTCTTTGGACTTGAGATGCAGGCTGGAGTGATATCTGAAAGAACCTACAGGATTCAAGGGCGCCTGGAGAACTTACAGATCACCGTTGGCAGGTTCGACCACAGGAAAATCAAAATACGTAAGTGCGTTTTATTTGCGTTCTGGATCGGGATATTGGTTTGTCTTTATGTATGTCGTTTGTTAGTTACTTACCTTAGAATAAACATTTTAAAACACCGCAACGTAGTTCGCTACCATCTTACTGTTTTTGTGTCTTATTTGGCGTTGTAAATAAAACAGCCGCGAGTTTGGAAGCCGAACGTCACGCATGTTCTGGGGCGCGTGACGCTTTGGTGCGTTCTGAGGTTATGCAAATGATGTCATTAGGGCTAAAGTCCTGTCAGACGTGACGGATCTCTCGCGACGCGCCGGCCATCTGTGAGCCGCGTGCAGCGCCCCTCGCGCCGCTCGCGACGACTTGGTAGAGGCGCGGCTGCCCGAACCCTCTGAGTTCTGATGTTGTCTTCACAGAGCTGTCATGTTTTTATTAATTTATTTAAAGACAGGATAAGGAAACTTCACGACTTAACGAAATGTTTTTAAAAAGTAGTCTGTTAGTGTTTTATCTAGTCAGAGATATTCCGGAGACTCATAAACAAGCTTGAACTTGTGTTCCTAATAATAAAAAATGCTTTTTGTGTAATAATTTATTATACTATCGTGTAATAATTTCTTATACGGTTTAAATAATGGTATTTATACTTTGCTGAGTTGATTTTCTAAATGTTTCCATTACATTATTTTGTGTAGTGTTGTGTAAAACAGGGACCACGCCACACGCCCTACATGTGCTAGGAAACCAGTCTTTCTGGCTTTGGGTTTCTTCAGGCTACTTGTGTTGATGTGAGATTAGTGGTTCAGGTGGTGGCAAGTTGATGTAGACAAAGTACATTGGAGTTTGTGCAGAGCCTATGAAAAAGTGACTTAATCATGCTTGCAATCTGCTTACTGAACACAACCCATTCTTTTGGGAGTCCTGGATGTGATGGCATTAGGATGTGAAGTTAGGCTACACTTTGTATCCAGCCTGCACCCTTCTGTCCTTGTGCTGGCCATGAAGATGGGTGCAAACCCTGAACTTCTCAAAACCCGAACGGGGGGAGCCTACAGCAGACGGGCGGGTGGTGTTCTGTCCCTGGGAATATTTCGGTCGTCTGGAGACTGAGGGATTGTGGGACAGCGAAGGAACATGTGTTGAATGCAGTTTGTATTACCTGTGTATATGTGCTCAGGGCACATTACTGACAAACTCGCATTACCTATTCACACTTTACGTGTTCAAGGTGTCTCCATCTTCATGGTTTTTTTGTTGGGAAATGTGACACAGATCCAAGTGTGTGTGTTGGGAAATATTAGGTCATAGCTTAATATTGTTGTTTCTGGAAGACAAATACCTGACACAATATAAACGGGAAAAGTAACATCATATAACAGTTGTGTCCTCTTTTGCAGTCTTTTACTGGCATAATGGTACTTTCTGCTGTGAGCTCTGGTGCTCTGTAGAACTTAACCGCTCAAGGAATTATGGGATGGCGAGCTCTGCATTATATCCAGTGCATACTGCTCATGGGCATGTCACTTGGTACTGGAGTGCACTGCCTAGTGAGATTTAATGTAGGTCGTGTTAAAAAGAGTTTAATTAGTTCTAATTCCGTCATAGTCAGGACATAAGAAAATGTTGTTGAGGAGACAGTGAAGTGACAGAAGACCTGTGTACACACGCACACACAGACACACACCCCCGAGTACATGTATTCCTCTATTTATCCTACGTGTTTGGGGTGTAGTTGTGTTTGATGTGTGTGTGTGCATGTGACTAGGACTGTAGTCAGAGGTGATTGGACAGTGATGTGTTGGTGGGTTGTGCCTGTGGGTGTTTGTGTGCACGTGTATGCAGCCATACATTTGTTTGTGTGTGTGTGTTTGTGCGCATGAGTGTGTGTGTGGAATGCGAATGTGTTTAGGCCCACAGCTTTTTTTTCCCCCTGATTGATTTTGGTCATGCGTTCATCATTTCGTCTTATTTAGCTGTACCTCTCAAACTTCGGTAGTGTAATAATGATTGTGTGTGTGTGTGTGTGTGTGTGTGTGTGTGTGTCATGGTTGCATTGGCAGAACTCATGTTTTTTGTCTCAGTATTTGAATGCGTCACACATCACAGACATGGTTCTTAACTTACACACTGAGATTATAGGCCTGCATATTTTTCTGTCGTTCAGAACCAAATTCGGATCGCGCTTTTTTGGTTTTGTTTTGTTTTGCTGCCCTGGAAGGCTTTTGTGTTCTGTGTTTTTCTCTTTTTCCTTGAGATCTGTGCTCTTTGTGCACTGTGGGACATTTGCTCTGACTTGGGAAGGTTGGCTGCATTCAAGTCCGGCCCCAGAACCAGACTTCAGGGAAAGTGGTCACCTCTCACCCCTAGAGCTCTTAGCTTGGGAAAAAGAGCAGCACCATTCTTCTGGGCCTGACCACCAGGCCCGTGCTCTGTTCTTGACCATAGTCTCTCTCTCTCTCTCTCTCTCTCTCTCTCTCTCTCACTCTCTCTCTCTCTCTCTCTCTCTCACAGACACACACACACACACACACACACACACACACACACACACTGTTACTTATACAGAGTATGTGTATGCGTGTCATATGTGTATAATAAAGACACACTTTTATGCCGGCAGAAGCTACAAAATGTTTGAACCACTGGAATTTCAAAAACATCTTGCACAGTGTCGACTGAGTTTTCGTGAGCTTGTCCGTGTCAGCGCTCACCTGTACGACCTGCGTCAAGGCAGATGAGGTTGTGCCGGTCTCTGATGCTTCAGAATTAACCCACTCTCCCTGCGATGGCATTGGCATAGCCAATCAGAGGCAGGTTTCCTCCTGGCTGAGTTGAAACACTCATACACGGTGCTGGCCCTCGGGGGCTGTACACGTCAAGCCGGCACCATTTCAGCAGCCCCGTCCGTTGCTCCCGTCCCTTGTGGTGTCCTGGCTGGACTCCAGCGTCTCTGCCGTCCGTGGGAATGGACTTGGGGATTCTGGGAGTGCACCCTGCTGCTTTTGTGTCTTGGGTCAGAGCGAAGGGGCCTGCCTGCACGACCCGTTTGAAGGGACCCAGATGAATCGCTGAGCTTCTGGGGAATAGGCCTCTTGTTGGCACGCGGAGAATGGACATGGTGCTGCAGTCCGGCGACTGTGAGCCCTTCGGCTGATGATTCCAGCACAAATGTCCAGGAATCAATGCTAGGTTACATTATTCGTGTGCTCAGACACGTGGAAAAGACTGACTGGCCACAATTCATTATGGATTGGATTCAGAAGTGGTAAGAAATGGGAAAAGAAGTGCACTGTTCAAAAACTTATGGGAACACTTAATAATCGTGGCATAACATTGATTAAATCTCAGGGGTATCAGTCTGTCCTGTTAGGAAGCACACCGAAATAAACCCTGTGAGCATGGCCTGAGGGCCTTATGTCCTCTAGTGGGACACAGCCCAACACACCTGAATCCATTCATTAGTTATACCTTATTATATTAGTTAACATAATGTTATACATTAATGTGTCTGACCTTCCCAGGTGTCACAGACTGTACAGGAGCTCACCAAAGCCCTGATCCAGGAGCTCACCAAAGCCCTGATCCAGGAGCTCACCAAAGCCCTGATCCAGGAGCTCATCAAAGCCCTGATCCAGGAGCTCATCAAAGCCCTGATCCAGGAGCTCATCAAAGCCCTGATCCAGGAGCTCACCACAGCCCTGATCCAGGAGCTCATCGAAGCCCTGATCCAGGAGCTCATCGAAGCCCTGATCCAGGAGCTCACCGAAGCCCTGATCCAGGAGCTCACTGAAGCCCTGGTCCAGGTCTGGGAGGAGATCCCGCAGGACACCTCCACCATCTTGTCAGGAACATGACCCAGACATTGTCAGAGTGTATACAAGCACATAAGGATCTCACACACTGACCTTTCGCTTGCCCATGCTAGATATTCCAGTATTTATTTCCAGAGTTTATTTTCCAGTATTTATTTCCAGAGTTTATATTCCAATATTTATTTTCACAGTTTATTCCAGTATTTTTTCTATTCCTTAGGTGAAGTCTTGTGAGTTATTTTTAAAATACTTGTTGGCAAATTAATCCTGTAATGTTATCCCTGCCCATGATTTAAAGGGAAAAGAGTAACAAACTCGTCTCCCCCTTCTTTAGTCTAATTGCTGTTTCGCTCTCGTGTAGGTCTCTGTCTTTCTGCTGTATCACTGAGAAACTTGAAAGATTCAGACTCCTCCAGTTGAGCATGTCCCAACCTATTGGCAAGGTTAATGTGTCATATTAAAATACCTCTAGCTTTTAGTAGCCTACAGCTTTTCAATAAATATATTGTAAATTATTTATGCACTCTCCCTAAATCTGTGTTTGGAATTGTTGCTCTGTACGTGCAACCCAGCAGGGACCTGGGGTCAGGGGTCAGGCCCTGTTGTGTGCCAGAAGCAGAAGTCTTAGGGTTGATGACTCCACAGTGGTGGAGCCCCAAATGTTATTGGCATCCTGCTGCATGGCGCTGGGAGATGCTCAGTGTGGATGTGTCTGAGCTGCAGTCTCCCTGAGGCTGACCCAGCCGGCTGGTGGCAGTAGGCCCAGAGGCTCCGTCGCCAAGAGCTCGAATTAAGTAATGTCGCGCTTCCTG
This sequence comes from Brachyhypopomus gauderio, assembly GCF_052324685.1. Lineage (NCBI taxonomy): Eukaryota > Metazoa > Chordata > Actinopteri > Gymnotiformes > Hypopomidae > Brachyhypopomus > Brachyhypopomus gauderio. Next base: position 4,300 of record NW_027507346.1, on the reverse strand, counting down.
AGGCCTTCTGCTTCATTCCTGCTTCACTCCTGCTTCACTCCTGCCTCACTCCTGCTTCATTCCTGCCTCACTCCTGCTTCACTCCTGCTTCACTACTGCTTCACTCCAGCTTCACTCCTGCTTTGTTCCTGCTTCACTCCTTTCATTCCTACTTCACTCCTGCTTCACTCCTGCTTCATACCTGGTTCACTCCTGCTTCACTGCTGCTTCACTGCTGTTTCACTGCTGCTTCACTCTTGCTTCACTTCTGCTTCACTCCTACTTCACTCCTACCTCACTCCTGCTTCATTCCTGCTTCACTCCTGCTTCACTCCTACTTCATTCCTGCTTCACTCCTGCTTCACTCCTGCTTCTCTGCACAGCCCTCCTCAAATCGCTCACTTCAAGATAATTTCATGCGATCTCCAATGCAGTCTGCTGTAAGAGCGGAAGCCATCCTCCCCTGTGGGTTGTGTCCGTGATTGGTTCATTCTGTAGCATGATTTCTTTGAGTTCTTGCATCACTTCCCTTTTCAGGTTTCGCGATGTCGGGGAAAGGATATTAATATGCGTAATATCTATATGATATGTGTGTCAAGTAGGCTAGCCACACTGTGCCGTGTTATAGCTGGTGTGTAACAGTATATGTCAAATGAAACCAGACTTTAATCAGACCGGAGCAAGGAGTCTTTGTGGAGCAAACGTGTACTGAGATCATCGTGAATAACCCACGTCTCATGCTGGAACACATGTCTCATGCTGGCCTGCTAAAGCTTTCTCGTATGAGGACAGTTCTTTTTTAGCATGGGTTCCGGCATAGTGAAATGTCATGGAATAATATACAGTAAACCGATGAGCCTTTTGGCGCAAAAGGTGCATGGTGCGTGCAAACGTGACTCGGAAAATATAGAATTGTGCAGTCGATCCACGGTTCAGATGCAATTAATAATAATAAGCCCCTCCCCCGAACGAGCCCACAATCGTAGGTGCGGACTCGCGTGTTCAAGACGAGCGTGAAAACACCCTAAACAGTTTGGCTAACTGCTGCGTGGCTCACGCGAGCGTGGCACATGCACTGAAACCAGGACGGTTAGAAGGTTGCCATTCACTCACCTGGAATGCATCGTTCCGCTTCCATTGTGGTGACCGGCCCGGCTCTCCGGTCCGGCTGTGCCCAGATTAACGAGGGCGTGCCGCAGACAGGGAGCGGCCACGCGGCGTCCTGGCCGGCCGGCAGACCACACACGGTACACCGTGACTGGGACCCGAGATGTGATTGGGTAACAGTGGGCCGTGCGTAATCCTCTTTCCCACGGGTTGGCAGTGGCGCTCCCTGGCTACACCCGTGGGCGGAGCCGGGCCTCCTGGCGCGGGTGGAGGAGATGCGCTGGGCGGTGTTGCCCCTGCTGCTGCCTTCTCCTGGTTTTACGTGCCCAGCAGGTCAAAGGAGGGTGGAGATCATTATGGAGAAAAATTTTTTTTAGCACTCTAATATTCTCTTAAAACATTATAGATTATGAATGTTACATCACATAATACAAGGATTAGCAAACCATGAGTCATCTGTTCTCTTACAGAGGATCGTACAAGTCCTGCTCTTCCATAGACCCACCTCTGTGTGTGTGTGTGTGTGTGTGTGTGTGTGTGTGTGTGTGTGTGTGTGTATTTGAGAATCTGAGTTCTCTTTGATGCTACCTTTGATGAAACCTTTCTGGATGCAACAAAGAGGAAATGGACACTCTACTCTTCTTTCTGTGTGTGTGTGAGTGCACCTGTGTGTGTGCGTGCGCCCATGTGTGAGTGTGTGTGTGTGCGTACGTGTGTGTGTGCACGTGAGACCCCGCTCTTGCCTGTCTCGTGTATGTTATGCCGTATGCGGTCTGTCTCTACTCCTCTCCACTGTGGTCAGGTGGAAACTCCGGGAATCTGCTTTTCCTTTTTTCTGTCTGGCACCTAGGGTTGCAACGGTATGAAATTTTCACGGTATGATAACCGTCTCAGAAAATACCGCGGTATCACGGTTATCACGGTATCACAGTTAGTTTGTATATTATTAAAAGATACACTGACCCTTAAAGAAATTACAACAAGTTTTTTTTGTTCAATTAACTATTTATTGTAGAAACCTGGAAGTATTGTATACAAAATGCCTCCTTTAAAAAAAAATAAGCTGTAAACATGTTTATATAAATACTGCAAAATTAGAGAAACCTAAATCATGGATTTCAGTACAATTATTTAAGTTTAAATTATTTAATATCTGATAAACTCAGCCTGGGTCAGTGTCTGATCAACAACTGTTGTAAACGTCCGTTGTACTGCCAAGTTAGAATATAACCAGATACTGCAGAAAGAGATGATTTATTTCTGACATGACCCTCACAATAGAGATTTCTATTTTAAGGCTTTCACACCGAGTCTGGTTTTAACATATGAAAAACAGGCACGTTAGAATTTGAAAATGAACGCATGTAAATTAATGGCGTCTTTCACATCCAGTGAAAGCAAGGACCATAAAAAGCTAGGTTTATTCTTTTCACTAGTGACCGTAGCGCGACTCCGCACAGTTCTCTCGTATTACGTTAACAAATACGAGCCTCTTGTAATTCCAGGATGAAACATGAGAAAACGTGAAGACGTTAAGATTGGGCGTTTTGAAAATAAACAACCATTAAATAATGTGATGAAAAAGCGAATTATTTCGAGTATATGTATAAATATTTAACTTTATTAAGTTTAAGGTGCTGGGAGATATTGAAACGGACCTTTAAAGTTACGTACAAGTGCTTTAATTCCACCTTGTAAAGGTGTATGAATCCTGCAAACATGACTTTGTTCATTGCGCTGAGTCGCGGCGCGCGCAAAGTTACAAAATTCGAGAGGTGCACGACCTCGCGAATCGACAGCGCGTGAGACCCTCGCGCACGGGCGGAGCCACCGCGATTACGTCATTTTCGCCGCTGACTTTAGTTTAGCTTTTTTTTGTTAAAAAAATTGTAAAGTCTGATACGCTTTCTGCCATTCTCACCGCTGTGCTGAGTAGCTGAACCAGAGCGGAGTTGCGCATGCGCGGGTTAGTTTCTCCGCTGGCTTGCTTTTTACCGGTAATAAGCAAACGCACACGGTATGATAACCGTGTATTTTAATACCGTGGTATACCGTGAAACCGGTTACCGCTGCAACCCTACTGGCACCACATCTCAAAGCAAACAGCCGTCATGGCAGTTAGATAAAAGTAGAGTTTAGATCCTGCTGCTCTACCAAAAACCCGGAGAGCGGAGTGGATTAGTCGGAGTGTGGAGTGATGTGTGGTGTCTGCGGGGGGGGGGGGGGGTTCTGGGCTGACGTCGGGACTTTCTGGCCTCCTGCGGGCCCTGGGTGGAGTGGTGTGGTATGAACTCAACACCCTTGTGGCAGTGTGAGCTGTGCATGTCGTATATGATCCGGTCGCGATCCTCTCGGGCAGTATGGCGTCATTAGTGATACACCAGTCAACGCGTTGTTGATGTCCACTGAGCTGGGACGCACAGTGGAGGTGGAGCTGGGGGGGCTGTCTCTCCAGGGTAGGCCGTGTCCTCTGGGCCGCGGCACGCATCTGTCCACTGTCATCGGTCTCTGGCGTGCGTATCCCTCCACCCACGGACCGTTAAGCGGAGAGAGGCGTCCAGCACCACACAACCCCCCCCCCCCACCCCGCCATTGTGCGCATGGAGCCATCACTCTGCATAATGTATTAGATCAAACAGTTCAGTGTGCACTGCATCTATAGACACACAACACACACACACACACACACACCAGCTGTAAACTGTAGGACATGCTCCAGCTAGACTGATGAATGGCCTTGATGTGCTGGTGTGAATGGCGTGATAGACCATGGCTCTTTCGCTACTCCCTTGGGGTATACAGTGATGTATATTACCTTCTTAGTTCCCTAGAGGCAGAATTAACCAGAACTGCTTAATATATCATCTTTATCATGACGGCCTGATTGTTACTGATAATGCCCCAGGCCATGATATGGAAATGAGCTCACTAACAACTCGGCAGCGTTTCGGTCTTTGTGAACATTCGTGAATATCACGTGTAGTTCCAGTGTGCCGTGTGTGGTTGGGTAAAGGCGTAGCTGTGTTACCAAAATGACTCACTGGCGTGTTTTTTAGACATATTTGAAGACATATTGCAATCACAGATGCAATGTGCAGCAGTACAATCACAGTGTGTATTGTATGTTTTTAGCTCTTCTCCCCTTCCCAGGGTCTTTAGTCTGAAATAGTTCTCTGAGTCTCTTTCCTAGAGAGAGAGAGAGAGGGGGGGGGGG
>NW_027507345.1:0-47616 GCF_052324685.1 Brachyhypopomus gauderio | reverse complement strand
AAGGCGTTCAAAACAGCGTTTGCTGGCTCTGTAAGCGCTCTAAACAGTGTTTCTGAGCATAACTTGGAGCAAAAGTGCAACTTTTGAAGAATGAACTGAAAACTCATATTTTGTTCCAAAACAGTGTTTGGATGTGATAACAAGCTGTTTTATCATGTTTGTAATGTTACACATGCATTTCCTAACAAGTAGTAAGGCTTGCATTAAGGCGTTCAAAACAGCGTTTGCTGGCGTTGTAAGAGCTCTAAACAGTGTTTCTGAGCATAACTTGTGGCAAAAGTGCAACTTTTGAAGAATGAAAAGAAAACTCATATTTTGAATGAAAACAGTGTTTGGATGTGATAACAAGCTGTTTTATCATGTTTGTAATGTTACACATCCATTTTCTAACAAGTAGTAAGTCTTGCATTAAGGCGTTCAAAACAGCGTTTGCTGGCGCTGTAAGCGCTCTAAACAGTGTTTCTGAGCATAACTTGGAGCAAAAGTGCAACTTTTGAAGAATGAACTGAAAACTCATATTTTGTTCTAAAACAGTGTTTGGATGTGATAACAAGCTGTTTTATCATGTTTGTAATGTTACACATGCATTTCCTAACAAGTAGGTAAGGCTTGCATTAAGGCGTTCAAAACAGCGTTTGCTGGCGCTGTAAGCGCTCTAAACAGTGTTTCTGAGCATAACTTGGAGCAAAAGTGCAACTTTTGAAGAATGAACTGAAAACTCATATTTTGTTCTAAAACAGTGTTTGGATGTGATAACAAGCTGTTTTATCATGTTTGTAATGTTACACATGCATTTCCAAACAAGTAGTAGTCTTGTATTAAGGCGTTCAAAACAGCGTTTGCTGGCTCTGTAAGCGCTCTAAACAGTGTTTCTGAGCATAACTTGGAGCAAAAGTGCAACTTTTGAAGAATGAACTGAAAACTCATATTTTGTTCCAAAACAGTGTTTGGATGTGATAACAAGCTGTTTTATCATGTTTGTAATGTTACACATGCATTTCCTAACAAGTAGGTAAGGCTTGCATTAAGGCGTTCAAAACAGCGTTTGCTGGCGTTGTAAGAGCTCTAAACAGTGTTTCTGAGCATAACTTGTGGCAAAAGTGCAACTTTTGAAGAATGAAAAGAAAACTCATATTTTGAATGAAAACAGTGTTTGGATGTGATAACAAGCTGTTTTATCATGTTTGTAATGTTACACATCCATTTTCTAACAAGTAGTAAGTCTTGCATTAAGGCGTTCAAAACAGCGTTTGCTGGCGCTGTAAGCGCTCTAAACAGTGTTTCTGAGCATAACTTGGAGCAAAAGTGCAACTTTTGAAGAATGAACTGAAAACTCATATTTTGTTCTAAAACAGTGTTTGGATGTGATAACAAGCTGTTTTATCATGTTTGTAATGTTACACATGCATTTCCTAACAAGTAGGTAAGGCTTGCATTAAGGCGTTCAAAACAGCGTTTGCTGGCGCTGTAAGCGCTCTAAACAGTGTTTCTGAGCATAACTTGGAGCAAAAGTGCAACTTTTGAAGAATGAACTGAAAACTCATATTTTGTTCTAAAACAGTGTTTGGATGTGATAACAAGCTGTTTTATCATGTTTGTAATGTTACACATGCATTTCCTAACAAGTAGGTAAGGCTTGCATTAAGGCGTTCAAAACAGCGTTTGCTGGCGTTGTAAGAGCTCTAAACAGTGTTTCTGAGCATAACTTGTGGCAAAAGTGCAACTTTTGAAGAATGAAAAGAAAACTCATATTTTGAATGAAAACAGTGTTTGGATGTGATAACAAGCTGTTTTATCATGTTTGTAATGTTACACATGCATTTTCTAACAAGTAGGTAAGTCTTGCATTAAGGCGTTCAAAACAGCGTTTGCTGGCGCTGTAAGCGCTCTAAACAGTGTTTCTGAGCATAACGGAGCAAAAGTGCAACTTTTGAAGAATGAACTGAAAACTCATATTTTGTTCTAAAACAGTGTTTTGATGTGATAACAAGCTGTTTTATCATGTTTGTAATGTTACACATGCATTTCCTAACAAGTAGGTAAGGCTTGCATTAAGGCGTTCAAAACAGCGTTTGCTGGCGCTGTAAGCGCTCTAAACAGTGTTTCTGAGCATAACATGGAGCAAAAGTGCAACTTTTGAAGAATGAACTGAAAACTCATATTTTGTTCTAAAACAGTGTTTGGATGTGATAACAAGCTGTTTTATCATGTTTGCTAATGTTACACATGCATTTCCAAACAAGTAGTAAGTCTTGTATTAAGGCGTTCAAAACAGCGTTTGCTGGCGTTGTAAGAGCTCTAAACAGTGTTTCTGAGCATAACTTGTGGCAAAAGTGCAACTTTTGAAGAATGAAAAGAAAACTCATATTTTGAATGAAAACAGTGTTTGGATGTGATAACAAGCTGTTTTATCATGTTTGTAATGTTACACATCCATTTTCTAACAAGTAGTAAGTCTTGCATTAAGGCGTTCAAAACAGCGTTTGCTGGCGCTGTAAGCGCTCTAAACAGTGTTTCTGAGCATAACATGGAGCAAAAGTGCAACTTTTGAAGAATGAACTGAAAACTCATATTTTGTTCTAAAACAGTGTTTGGATGTGATAACAAGCTGTTTTATCATGTTTGTAATGTTACACATGCATTTCCAAACAAGTAGTAAGTCTTGTATTAAGGCGTTCAAAACAGCGTTTGCTGCTCTGTAAGCGCTCTAAACAGTGTTTCTGAGCATAACTTGGAGCAAAAGTGCAACTTTTGAAGAATGAACTGAAAACTCATATTTTGTTCCAAAACAGTGTTTGGATGTGATAACAAAGCTGTTTTATCATGTTTGTAATGTTACACATGCATTTCCTAACAAGTAGTAAGGCTTGCATTAAGGCGTTCAAAACAGCGTTTGCTGGCGTTGTAAGAGCTCTAAACAGTGTTTCTGAGCATAACTTGTGGCAAAAGTGCAACTTTTGAAGAATGAAAAGAAAACTCATATTTTGAATGAAAACAGTGTTTGGATGTGATAACAAGCTGTTTTATCATGTTTGTAATGTTACACATCCATTTTCTAACAAGTAGTAAGTCTTGCATTAAGGCGTTCAAAACAGCGTTTGCTGGCGCTGTAAGCGCTCTAAACAGTGTTTCTGAGCATAACTTGGAGCAAAAGTGCAACTTTTGAAGAATGAACTGAAAACTCATATTTTGTTCTAAAACAGTGTTTGGATGTGATAACAAGCTGTTTTATCATGTTTGTAATGTTACACATGCATTTCCTAACAAGTAGGTAAGGCTTGCATTAAGGCGTTCAAAACAGCGTTTGCTGGCGCTGTAAGCGCTCTAAACAGTGTTTCTGAGCATAACTTGGAGCAAAAGTGCAACTTTTGAAGAATGAACTGAAAACTCATATTTTGTTCTAAAACAGTGTTTGGATGTGATAACAAGCTGTTTTATCATGTTTGTAATGTTACACATGCATTTCCTAACAAGTAGGTAAGGCTTGCATTAAGGCGTTCAAAACAGCGTTTGCTGGCGTTGTAAGAGCTCTAAACAGTGTTTCTGAGCATAACTTGTGGCAAAAGTGCAACTTTTGAAGAATGAAAAGAAAACTCATATTTTGAATGAAAACAGTGTTTGGATGTGATAACAAGCTGTTTTATCATGTTTGTAATGTTACACATGCATTTTCTAACAAGTAGGTAAGTCTTGCATTAAGGCGTTCAAAACAGCGTTTGCTGGCGCTGTAAGCGCTCTAAACAGTGTTTCTGAGCATAACGGAGCAAAAGTGCAACTTTTGAAGAATGAACTGAAAACTCATATTTTGTTCTAAAACAGTGTTTTGATGTGATAACAAGCTGTTTTATCATGTTTGTAATGTTACACATGCATTTCCTAACAAGTAGGTAAGGCTTGCATTAAGGCGTTCAAAACAGCGTTTGCTGGCGCTGTAAGCGCTCTAAACAGTGTTTCTGAGCATAACATGGAGCAAAAGTGCAACTTTTGAAGAATGAACTGAAAACTCATATTTTGTTCTAAAACAGTGTTTGGATGTGATAACAAGCTGTTTTATCATGTTTGTAATGTTACACGTGCATTTCCAAACAAGTAGTAAGTCTTGTATTAAGGCGTTCAAAACAGCGTTTGCTGGCGTTGTAAGAGCTCTAAACAGTGTTTCTGAGCATAACTTGTGGCAAAAGTGCAACTTTTGAAGAATGAAAAGAAAACTCATATTTTGAATGAAAACAGTGTTTGGATGTGATAACAAGCTGTTTTATCATGTTTGTAATGTTACACATCCATTTTCTAACAAGTAGTAAGTCTTGCATTAAGGCGTTCAAAACAGCGTTTGCTGGCGCTGTAAGCGCTCTAAACAGTGTTTCTGAGCATAACATGGAGCAAAAGTGCAACTTTTGAAGAATGAACTGAAAACTCATATTTTGTTCTAAAACAGTGTTTGGATGTGATAACAAGCTGTTTTATCATGTTTGTAATGTTACACATGCATTTCCAAACAAGTAGTAAGTCTTGTATTAAGGCGTTCAAAACAGCGTTTGCTGGCTCTGTAAGCGCTCTAAACAGTGTTTCTGAGCATAACTTGGAGCAAAAGTGCAACTTTTGAAGAATGAACTGAAAACTCATATTTTGTTCCAAAACAGTGTTTGGATGTGATAACAAGCTGTTTTATCATGTTTGTAATGTTACACATGCATTTCCTAACAAGTAGTAAGGCTTGCATTAAGGCGTTCAAAACAGCGTTTGCTGGCGTTGTAAGAGCTCTAAACAGTGTTTCTGAGCATAACTTGTGGCAAAAGTGCAACTTTTGAAGAATGAAAAGAAAACTCATATTTTGAATGAAAACAGTGTTTGGATGTGATAACAAGCTGTTTTATCATGTTTGTAATGTTACACATCCATTTTCTAACAAGTAGTAAGTCTTGCATTAAGGCGTTCAAAACAGCGTTTGCTGGCGCTGTAAGCGCTCTAAACAGTGTTTCTGAGCATAACTTGGAGCAAAAGTGCAACTTTTGAAGAATGAACTGAAAACTCATATTTTGTTCTAAAACAGTGTTTGGATGTGATAACAAGCTGTTTTATCATGTTTGTAATGTTACACATGCATTTCCTAACAAGTAGGTAAGGCTTGCATTAAGGCGTTCAAAACAGCGTTTGCTGGCGCTGTAAGCGCTCTAAACAGTGTTTCTGAGCATAACTTGGAGCAAAAGTGCAACTTTGAAGAATGAACTGAAAACTCATATTTTGTTCTAAAACAGTGTTTGGATGTGATAACAAGCTGTTTTATCATGTTTGTAATGTTACACATGCATTTCCTAACAAGTAGGTAAGGCTTGCATTAAGGCGTTCAAACAGCGTTTGCTGGCGTTGTAAGAGCTCTAAACAGTGTTTCTGAGCATAACTTGTGGCAAAAGTGCAACTTTTGAAGAATGAAAAGAAAACTCATATTTTGAATGAAAACAGTGTTTGGATGTGATAACAAGCTGTTTTATCATGTTTGTAATGTTACACATCCATTTTCTAACAAGTAGGTAAGTCTTGCATTAAGGCGTTCAAACAGCGTTTGCTGGCGCTGTAAGCGCTCTAAACAGTGTTTCTGAGCATAACTTGGAGCAAAAGTGCAACTTTTGAAGAATGAACTGAAAACTCATATTTTGTTCCAAAACAGTGTTTGGATGTGATAACAAGCTGTTTTATCATGTTTGTAATGTTACACATGCATTTTCTAACAAGTAGTAAGTCTTGTATTAAGGCGTTCAAAACAGCGTTTGCTGGCTCTGTAAGCGCTCTAAACAGTGTTTCTGAGCATAACTTGGAGCAAAAGTGCAACTTTTGAAGAATGAACTGAAAACTCATATTTTGTTCTAAAACAGTGTTTTGATGTGATAACAAGCTGTTTTATCATGTTTGTAATGTTACACATGCATTTCCTAACAAGTAGGTAAGGCTTGCATTAAGGCGTTCAAAACAGCGTTTGCTGGCGCTGTAAGCGCTCTAAACAGTGTTTCTGAGCATAACTTGGAGCAAAAGTGCAACTTTTGAAGAATGAACTGAAAACTCATATTTTGTTCTAAAACAGTGTTTGGATGTGATAACAAGCTGTTTTATCATGTTTGTAATGTTACACATGCATTTCCAAACAAGTAGTAAGTCTTGCATTAAGGCGTTCAAAACAGCGTTTGCTGGCGCTGTAAGCGCTCTAAACAGTGTTTCTGAGCATAACTTGGAGCAAAAGTGCAACTTTTGAAGAATGAAAAGAAAACTCATATTTTGTTCTAAAACAGTGTTTTGATGTGATAACAAGCTGTTTTATCATGTTTGTAATGTTACACATGCATTTCCTAACAAGTAGGTAAGGCTTGCATTAAGGCGTTCAAAACAGCGTTTGCTGGCGCTGTAAGCGCTCTAAACAGTGTTTCTGAGCATAACTTGGAGCAAAAGTGCAACTTTTGAAGAATGAACTGAAAACTCATATTTTGTTCTAAAACAGTGTTTGGATGTGATAACAAGCTGTTTTATCATGTTTGTAATGTTACACATGCATTTCCTAACAAGTAGGTAAGGCTTGCATTAAGGCGTTCAAAACAGCGTTTGCTGGCGTTGTAAGAGCTCTAAACAGTGTTTCTGAGCATAACTTGTGGCAAAAGTGCAACTTTTGAAGAATGAAAAGAAAACCTCATATTTTGAATGAAAACAGTGTTTGGATGTGATAACAAGCTGTTTTATCATGTTTGTAATGTTACACATCCATTTTCTAACAAGTAGGTAAGTCTTGCATTAAGGCGTTCAAAACAGCGTTTGCTGGCGCTGTAAGCGCTCTAAACAGTGTTTCTGAGCATAACTTGGAGCAAAAGTGCAACTTTTGAAGAATGAACTGAAAACTCATATTTTGTTCTAAAACAGTGTTTTGATGTGATAACAAGCTGTTTTATCATGTTTGTAATGTTACACATGCATTTTCTAACAAGTAGTAAGTCTTGTATTAAGGCGTTCAAAACAGCGTTTGCTGGCTCTGTAAGCGCTCTAAACAGTGTTTCTGAGCATAACTTGGAGCAAAAGTGCAACTTTTGAAGAATGAACTGAAAACTCATATTTTGTTCCAAAACAGTGTTTGGATGTGATAACAAGCTGTTTTATCATGTTTGTAATGTTACACATGCATTTCCTAACAAGTAGTAAGTCTTGCATTAAGGCGTTCAAAACAGCGTTTGCTGGCGCTGTAAGCGCTCTAAACAGTGTTTCTGAGCATAACTTGGAGCAAAAGTGCAACTTTTGAAGAATGAAAAGAAAACTCATATTTTGAATGAAAACAGTGTTTGGATGTGATAACAAGCTGTTTTATCATGTTTGTAATGTTACACATCCATTTTCTAACAAGTAGGTAAGTCTTGCATTAAGGCGTTCAAAACAGCGTTTGCTGGCGCTGTAAGCGCTCTAAACAGTGTTTCTGAGCATAACTTGGAGCAAAAGTGCAACTTTTGAAGAATGAACTGAAAACTCATATTTTGTTCTAAAACAGTGTTTTGATGTGATAACAAGCTGTTTTATCATGTTTGTAATGTTACACATGCATTTCCTAACAAGTAGGTAAGGCTTGCATTAAGGCGTTCAAAACAGCGTTTGCTGGCGCTGTAAGCGCTCTAAACAGTGTTTCTGAGCATAACTTGGAGCAAAAGTGCAACTTTTGAAGAATGAACTGAAAACTCATATTTTGTTCTAAAACAGTGTTTGGATGTGATAACAAGCTGTTTTATCATGTTTGTAATGTTACACATGCATTTCCTAACAAGTAGGTAAGGCTTGCATTAAGGCGTTCAAACAGCGTTTGCTGGCGTTGTAAGAGCTCTAAACAGTGTTTCTGAGCATAACTTGTGGCAAAAGTGCAACTTTTGAAGAATGAAAAGAAAACTCATATTTTGAATGAAAACAGTGTTTGGATGTGATAACAAGCTGTTTTATCATGTTTGTAATGTTACACATCCATTTTCTAACAAGTAGTAAGTCTTGCATTAAGGCGTTCAAAACAGCGTTTGCTGGCGCTGTAAGCACTCTAAACAGTGTTTCTGAGCATAACTTGGAGCAAAAGTGCAACTTTTGAAGAATGAACTGAAAACTCATATTTTGTTCTAAAACAGTGTTTGGATGTGATAAAAAGCTGTTTTATCATGTTTGTAATGTTACACATGCATTTCCTAACAAGTAGGTAAGGCTTGCATTAAGGCGTTCAAAACAGCGTTTGCTGGCGCTGTAAGCGCTCTAAACAGTGTTTCTGAGCATAACTTGGAGCAAAAGTGCAACTTTTGAAGAATGAACTGAAAACTCATATTTTGTTCTAAAACAGTGTTTGGATGTGATAACAAGCTGTTTTATCATGTTTGTAATGTTACACATGCATTTCCAAACAAGTAGTAAGTCTTGTATTAAGGCGTTCAAAACAGCGTTTGCTGGCTCTGGGGGGGGGGTAAGCGCTCTAAACAGTGTTTCTGAGCATAACTTGGAGCAAAAGTGCAACTTTTGAAGAATGAACTGAAAACTCATATTTTGTTCCAAAACAGTGTTTGGATGTGATAACAAGCTGTTTTATCATGTTTGTAATGTTACACATGCATTTCCTAACAAGTAGTAAGGCTTGCATTAAGGCGTTCAAAACAGCGTTTGCTGGCGTTGTAAGAGCTCTAAACAGTGTTTCTGAGCATAACTTGTGGCAAAAGTGCAACTTTTGAAGAATGAAAAGAAAACTCATATTTTGAATGAAAACAGTGTTTGGATGTGATAACAAGCTGTTTTATCATGTTTGTAATGTTACACATGCATTTCCTAACAAGTAGGTAAGGCTTGCATTAAGGCGTTCAAAACAGCGTTTGCTGGCGTTGTAAGAGCTCTAAACAGTGTTTCTGAGCATAACTTGTGGCAAAAGTGCAACTTTTGAAGAATGAAAAGAAAACTCATATTTTGAATGAAAACAGTGTTTGGATGTGATAACAAGCTGTTTTATCATGTTTGTAATGTTACACATCCATTTTCTAACAAGTAGTAAGTCTTGCATTAAGGCGTTCAAAACAGCGTTTGCTGGCGCTGTAAGCGCTCTAAACAGTGTTTCTGAGCATAAACTTGGAGCAAAAGTGCAACTTTTGAAGAATGAACTGAAAACTCATATTTTGTTCTAAAACAGTGTTTGGATGTGATAACAAGCTGTTTTATCATGTTTGTAATGTTACACATGCATTTCCTAACAAGTAGGTAAGGCTTGCATTAAGGCGTTCAAAACAGCGTTTGCTGGCGCTGTAAGCGCTCTAAACAGTGTTTCTGAGCATAACTTGGAGCAAAAGTGCAACTTTTGAAGAATGAACTGAAAACTCATATTTTGTTCTAAAACAGTGTTTGGATGTGATAACAAGCTGTTTTATCATGTTTGTAATGTTACACATGCATTTCCAAACAAGTAGTAAGTCTTGTATTAAGGCGTTCAAAACAGCGTTTGCTGGCTCTGTAAGCGCTCTAAACAGTGTTTCTGAGCATAACTTGGAGCAAAAGTGCAACTTTTGAAGAATGAACTGAAAACTCATATTTTGTTCCAAAAACAGTGTTTGGATGTGATAACAAGCTGTTTTATCATGTTTGTAATGTTACACATGCATTTCCTAACAAGTAGTAAGGCTTGCATTAAGGCGTTCAAAACAGCGTTTGCTGGCGTTGTAAGAGCTCTAAACAGTGTTTCTGAGCATAACTTGTGGCAAAAGTGCAACTTTTGAAGAATGAAAAGAAAACTCATATTTTGAATGAAAACAGTGTTTGGATGTGATAACAAGCTGTTTTATCATGTTTGTAATGTTACACATCCATTTTCTAACAAGTAGTAAGTCTTGCATTAAGGCGTTCAAAACAGCGTTTGCTGGCGCTGTAAGCGCTCTAAACAGTGTTTCTGAGCATAACTTGGAGCAAAAGTGCAACTTTTGAAGAATGAACTGAAAACTCATATTTTGTTCTAAAACAGTGTTTGGATGTGATAACAAGCTGTTTTATCATGTTTGTAATGTTACACATGCATTTCCTAACAAGTAGGTAGGCTTGCATTAAGGCGTTCAAAACAGCGTTTGCTGGCGTTGTAAGAGCTCTAAACAGTGTTTCTGAGCATAACTTGTGGCAAAAGTGCAACTTTTGAAGAATGAAAAGAAAACTCATATTTTGAATGAAAACAGTGTTTGGATGTGATAACAAGCTGTTTTATCATGTTTGTAATGTTACACATCCATTTTCTAACAAGTAGTAAGTCTTGCATTAAGGCGTTCAAAACAGCGTTTGCTGGCGCTGTAAGCGCTCTAAACAGTGTTTCTGAGCATAACTTGGAGCAAAAGTGCAACTTTTGAAGAATGAACTGAAAACTCATATTTTGTTCTAAAACAGTGTTTGGATGTGATAACAAGCTGTTTTATCATGTTTGTAATGTTACACATGCATTTTCTAACAAGTAGTAAGTCTTGTATTAAGGCGTTCAAAACAGCGTTTGCTGGCTCTGTAAGCGCTCTAAACAGTGTTTCTGAGCATAACTTGGAGCAAAAGTGCAACTTTTGAAGAATGAACTGAAAACTCATATTTTGTTCCAAAACAGTGTTTGGATGTGATAACAAGCTGTTTTATCATGTTTGTAATGTTACACATGCATTTTCTAACAAGTAGTAAGTCTTGTATTAAGGCGTTCAAAACAGCGTTTGCTGGCTCTGTAAGCGCTCTAAACAGTGTTTCTGAGCATAACTTGGAGCAAAAGTGCAACTTTTGAAGAATGAACTGAAAACTCATATTTTGTTCTAAAACAGTGTTTTGATGTGATAACAAGCTGTTTTATCATGTTTGTAATGTTACACATGCATTTCCTAACAAGTAGGTAAGGCTTGCATTAAGGCGTTCAAAACAGCGTTTGCTGGCGCTGTAAGCGCTCTAAACAGTGTTTCTGAGCATAACTTGGAGCAAAAGTGCAACTTTTGAAGAATGAACTGAAAACTCATATTTTGTTCTAAAACAGTGTTTGGATGTGATAACAAGCTGTTTTATCATGTTTGTAATGTTACACATGCATTTCCAAACAAGTAGTAAGTCTTGCATTAAGGCGTTCAAAACAGCGTTTGCTGGCGCTGTAAGCGCTCTAAACAGTGTTTCTGAGCATAACTTGGAGCAAAAGTGCAACTTTTGAAGAATGAAAAGAAAACTCATATTTTGTTCTAAAACAGTGTTTTGATGTGATAACAAGCTGTTTTATCATGTTTGTAATGTTACACATGCATTTCCTAACAAGTAGGTAAGGCTTGCATTAAGGCGTTCAAAACAGCGTTTGCTGGCGCTGTAAGCGCTCTAAACAGTGTTTCTGAGCATAACTTGGAGCAAAAGTGCAACTTTTGAAGAATGAACTGAAAACTCATATTTTGTTCTAAAACAGTGTTTGGATGTGATAACAAGCTGTTTTATCATGTTTGTAATGTTACACATGCATTTCCTAACAAGTAGGTAAGGCTTGCATTAAGGCGTTCAAAACAGCGTTTGCTGGCGTTGTAAGAGCTCTAAACAGTGTTTCTGAGCATAACTTGTGGCAAAAGTGCAACTTTTGAAGAATGAAAAGAAAACTCATATTTTGAATGAAAACAGTGTTTGGATGTGATAACAAGCTGTTTTATCATGTTTGTAATGTTACACATCCATTTTCTAACAAGTAGGTAAGTCTTGCATTAAGGCGTTCAAAACAGCGTTTGCTGGCGCTGTAAGCGCTCTAAAACAGTGTTTCTGAGCATAACTTGGAGCAAAAGTGCAACTTTTGAAGAATGAACTGAAAACTCATATTTTGTTCTAAAACAGTGTTTTGATGTGATAACAAGCTGTTTTATCATGTTTGTAATGTTACACATGCATTTTCTAACAAGTAGTAAGTCTTGTATTAAGGCGTTCAAAACAGCGTTTGCTGGCTCTGTAAGCGCTCTAAACAGTGTTTCTGAGCATAACTTGGAGCAAAAGTGCAACTTTTGAAGAATGAACTGAAAACTCATATTTTGTTCCAAAACAGTGTTTGGATGTGATAACAAGCTGTTTTATCATGTTTGTAATGTTACACATGCATTTCCTAACAAGTAGTAAGTCTTGCATTAAGGCGTTCAAAACAGCGTTTGCTGGCGCTGTAAGCGCTCTAAACAGTGTTTCTGAGCATAACTTGGAGCAAAAGTGCAACTTTTGAAGAATGAAAAGAAAACTCATATTTTGAATGAAAACAGTGTTTGGATGTGATAACAAGCTGTTTTATCATGTTTGTAATGTTACACATCCATTTTCTAACAAGTAGGTAAGTCTTGCATTAAGGCGTTCAAAACAGCGTTTGCTGGCGCTGTAAGCGCTCTAAACAGTGTTTCTGAGCATAACTTGGAGCAAAAGTGCAACTTTTGAAGAATGAACTGAAAACTCATATTTTGTTCTAAAACAGTGTTTTGATGTGATAACAAGCTGTTTTATCATGTTTGTAATGTTACACATGCATTTCCTAACAAGTAGGTAAGGCTTGCATTAAGGCGTTCAAAACAGCGTTTGCTGGCGCTGTAAGCGCTCTAAACAGTGTTTCTGAGCATAACTTGGAGCAAAAGTGCAACTTTTGAAGAATGAACTGAAAACTCATAGTTTGTTCTAAAACAGTGTTTGGATGTGATAACAAGCTGTTTTATCATGTTTGTAATGTTACACATGCATTTCCTAACAAGTAGGTAAGGCTTGCATTAAGGCGTTCAAAACAGCGTTTGCTGGCGTTGTAAGAGCTCTAAACAGTGTTTCTGAGCATAACTTGTGGCAAAAGTGCAACTTTTGAAGAATGAAAAGAAAACTCATATTTTGAATGAAAACAGTGTTTGGATGTGATAACAAGCTGTTTTATCATGTTTGTAATGTTACACATCCATTTTCTAACAAGTAGTAAGTCTTGCATTAAGGCGTTCAAAACAGCGTTTGCTGGCGCTGTAAGCGCTCTAAACAGTGTTTCTGAGCATAACTTGGAGCAAAAGTGCAACTTTTGAAGAATGAACTGAAAACTCATATTTTGTTCTAAAACAGTGTTTGGATGTGATAACAAGCTGTTTTATCATGTTTGTAATGTTACACATGCATTTCCTAACAAGTAGGTAAGGCTTGCATTAAGGCGTTCAAAACAGCGTTTGCTGGCGCTGTAAGCGCTCTAAACAGTGTTTCTGAGCATAACTTGGAGCAAAAGTGCAACTTTTGAAGAATGAACTGAAAACTCATATTTTGTTCTAAAACAGTGTTTGGATGTGATAACAAGCTGTTTTATCATGTTTGTAATGTTACACATGCATTTCCAAACAAGTAGTAAGTCTTGTATTAAGGCGTTCAAAACAGCGTTTGCTGGCTCTGTAAGCGCTCTAAACAGTGTTTCTGAGCATAACTTGGAGCAAAAGTGCAACTTTTGAAGAATGAACTGAAAACTCATATTTTGTTCCAAAACAGTGTTTGGATGTGATAACAAGCTGTTTTATCATGTTTGTAATGTTACACATGCATTTTCTAACAAGTAGTAAGTCTTGTATTAAGGCGTTCAAAACAGCGTTTGCTGGCTCTGTAAGCGCTCTAAACAGTGTTTCTGAGCATAACTTGGAGCAAAAGTGCAACTTTTGAAGAATGAACTGAAAACTCATATTTTGTTCCAAAACAGTGTTTGGATGTGATAACAAGCTGTTTTATCATGTTTGTAATGTTACACATGCATTTCCTAACAAGTAGTAAGTCTTGCATTAAGGCGTTCAAAACAGCGTTTGCTGGCGCTGTAAGCGCTCTAAACAGTGTTTCTGAGCATAACTTGGAGCAAAAGTGCAACTTTTGAAGAATGAAAAGAAAACTCATATTTTGAATGAAAACAGTGTTTGGATGTGATAACAAGCTGTTTTATCATGTTTGTAATGTTACACATCCATTTTCTAACAAGTAGGTAAGTCTTGCATTAAGGCGTTCAAAACAGCGTTTGCTGGCGCTGTAAGCGCTCTAAACAGTGTTTCTGAGCATAACTTGGAGCAAAAGTGCAACTTTTGAAGAATGAACTGAAAACTCATATTTTGTTCTAAAACAGTGTTTTGATGTGATAACAAGCTGTTTTATCATGTTTGTAATGTTACACATGCATTTCCTAACAAGTAGGTAAGGCTTGCATTAAGGCGTTCAAAACAGCGTTTGCTGGCGCTGTAAGCGCTCTAAACAGTGTTTCTGAGCATAACTTGGAGCAAAAGTGCAACTTTTGAAGAATGAACTGAAAACTCATAGTTTGTTCTAAAACAGTGTTTGGATGTGATAACAAGCTGTTTTATCATGTTTGTAATGTTACACATGCATTTCCTAACAAGTAGGTAAGGCTTGCATTAAGGCGTTCAAAACAGCGTTTGCTGGCGTTGTAAGAGCTCTAAACAGTGTTTCTGAGCATAACTTGTGGCAAAAGTGCAACTTTTGAAGAATGAAAAGAAAACTCATATTTTGAATGAAAACAGTGTTTGGATGTGATAACAAGCTGTTTTATCATGTTTGTAATGTTACACATCCATTTTCTAACAAGTAGTAAGTCTTGCATTAAGGCGTTCAAAACAGCGTTTGCTGGCGCTGTAAGCGCTCTAAACAGTGTTTCTGAGCATAACTTGGAGCAAAAGTGCAACTTTTGAAGAATGAACTGAAAACTCATATTTTGTTCTAAAACAGTGTTTGGATGTGATAACAAGCTGTTTTATCATGTTTGTAATGTTACACATGCATTTCCTAACAAGTAGGTAAGGCTTGCATTAAGGCGTTCAAAACAGCGTTTGCTGGCGCTGTAAGCGCTCTAAACAGTGTTTCTGAGCATAACTTGGAGCAAAAGTGCAACTTTTGAAGAATGAACTGAAAACTCATATTTTGTTCTAAAACAGTGTTTGGATGTGATAACAAGCTGTTTTATCATGTTTGTAATGTTACACATGCATTTCCAAACAAGTAGTAAGTCTTGTATTAAGGCGTTCAAAACAGCGTTTGCTGGCTCTGTAAGCGCTCTAAACAGTGTTTCTGAGCATAACTTGGAGCAAAAGTGCAACTTTTGAAGAATGAACTGAAAACTCATATTTTGTTCCAAAACAGTGTTTGGATGTGATAACAAGCTGTTTTATCATGTTTGTAATGTTACACATGCATTTTCTAACAAGTAGTAAGTCTTGTATTAAGGCGTTCAAAACAGCGTTTGCTGGCTCTGTAAGCGCTCTAAACAGTGTTTCTGAGCATAACTTGGAGCAAAAGTGCAACTTTTGAAGAATGAACTGAAAACTCATATTTTGTTCTAAAACAGTGTTTTGATGTGATAACAAGCTGTTTTATCATGTTTGTAATGTTACACATGCATTTCCTAACAAGTAGGTAAGGCTTGCATTAAGGCGTTCAAAACAGCGTTTGCTGGCGCTGTAAGCGCTCTAAACAGTGTTTCTGAGCATAACTTGGAGCAAAAGTGCAACTTTTGAAGAATGAACTGAAAACTCATATTTTGTTCTAAAACAGTGTTTGGATGTGATAACAAGCTGTTTTATCATGTTTGTAATGTTACACATGCATTTCCAAACAAGTAGTAAGTCTTGCATTAAGGCGTTCAAAACAGCGTTTGCTGGCGCTGTAAGCGCTCTAAACAGTGTTTCTGAGCATAACTTGGAGCAAAAGTGCAACTTTTGAAGAATGAAAAGAAAACTCATATTTTGTTCTAAAACAGTGTTTTGATGTGATAACAAGCTGTTTTATCATGTTTGTAATGTTACACATGCATTTCCTAACAAGTAGGTAAGGCTTGCATTAAGGCGTTCAAAACAGCGTTTGCTGGCGCTGTAAGCGCTCTAAACAGTGTTTCTGAGCATAACTTGGAGCAAAAGTGCAACTTTTGAAGAATGAACTGAAAACTCATATTTTGTTCTAAAACAGTGTTTGGATGTGATAACAAGCTGTTTTATCATGTTTGTAATGTTACACATGCATTTCCTAACAAGTAGGTAAGGCTTGCATTAAGGCGTTCAAAACAGCGTTTGCTGGCGTTGTAAGAGCTCTAAACAGTGTTTCTGAGCATAACTTGTGGCAAAAGTGCAACTTTTGAAGAATGAAAAGAAAACTCATATTTTGAATGAAAACAGTGTTTGGATGTGATAACAAGCTGTTTTATCATGTTTGTAATGTTACACATCCATTTTCTAACAAGTAGGTAAGTCTTGCATTAAGGCGTTCAAAACAGCGTTTGCTGGCGCTGTAAGCGCTCTAAACAGTGTTTCTGAGCATAACTTGGAGCAAAAGTGCAACTTTTGAAGAATGAACTGAAAACTCATATTTTGTTCTAAAACAGTGTTTTGATGTGATAACAAGCTGTTTTATCATGTTTGTAATGTTACACATGCATTTTCTAACAAGTAGTAAGTCTTGTATTAAGGCGTTCAAAACAGCGTTTGCTGGCTCTGTAAGCGCTCTAAACAGTGTTTCTGAGCATAACTTGGAGCAAAAGTGCAACTTTTGAAGAATGAACTGAAAACTCATATTTTGTTCCAAAACAGTGTTTGGATGTGATAACAAGCTGTTTTATCATGTTTGTAATGTTACACATGCATTTCCTAACAAGTAGTAAGTCTTGCATTAAGGCGTTCAAAACAGCGTTTGCTGGCGCTGTAAGCGCTCTAAACAGTGTTTCTGAGCATAACTTGGAGCAAAAGTGCAACTTTTGAAGAATGAAAAGAAAACTCATATTTTGAATGAAAACAGTGTTTGGATGTGATAACAAGCTGTTTTATCATGTTTGTAATGTTACACATCCATTTTCTAACAAGTAGGTAAGTCTTGCATTAAGGCGTTCAAAACAGCGTTTGCTGGCGCTGTAAGCGCTCTAAACAGTGTTTCTGAGCATAACTTGGAGCAAAAGTGCAACTTTTGAAGAATGAACTGAAAACTCATATTTTGTTCTAAAACAGTGTTTTGATGTGATAACAAGCTGTTTTATCATGTTTGTAATGTTACACATGCATTTCCTAACAAGTAGGTAAGGCTTGCATTAAGGCGTTCAAAACAGCGTTTGCTGGCGCTGTAAGCGCTCTAAACAGTGTTTCTGAGCATAACTTGGAGCAAAAGTGCAACTTTTGAAGAATGAACTGAAAACTCATAGTTTGTTCTAAAACAGTGTTTGGATGTGATAACAAGCTGTTTTATCATGTTTGTAATGTTACACATGCATTTCCTAACAAGTAGGTAAGGCTTGCATTAAGGCGTTCAAAACAGCGTTTGCTGGCGTTGTAAGAGCTCTAAACAGTGTTTCTGAGCATAACTTGTGGCAAAAGTGCAACTTTTGAAGAATGAAAAGAAAACTCATATTTTGAATGAAAACAGTGTTTGGATGTGATAACAAGCTGTTTTATCATGTTTGTAATGTTACACATCCATTTTCTAACAAGTAGTAAGTCTTGCATTAAGGCGTTCAAAACAGCGTTTGCTGGCGCTGTAAGCGCTCTAAACAGTGTTTCTGAGCATAACTTGGAGCAAAAGTGCAACTTTTGAAGAATGAACTGAAAACTCATATTTTGTTCTAAAACAGTGTTTGGATGTGATAACAAGCTGTTTTATCATGTTTGTAATGTTACACATGCATTTCCTAACAAGTAGGTAAGGCTTGCATTAAGGCGTTCAAAACAGCGTTTGCTGGCGCTGTAAGCGCTCTAAACAGTGTTTCTGAGCATAACTTGGAGCAAAAGTGCAACTTTTGAAGAATGAACTGAAAACTCATATTTTGTTCTAAAACAGTGTTTGGATGTGATAACAAGCTGTTTTATCATGTTTGTAATGTTACACATGCATTTCCAAACAAGTAGTAAGTCTTGTATTAAGGCGTTCAAAACAGCGTTTGCTGGCTCTGTAAGCGCTCTAAACAGTGTTTCTGAGCATAACTTGGAGCAAAAGTGCAACTTTTGAAGAATGAACTGAAAACTCATATTTTGTTCCAAAACAGTGTTTGGATGTGATAACAAGCTGTTTTATCATGTTTGTAATGTTACACATGCATTTCCTAACAAGTAGTAAGGCTTGCATTAAGGCGTTCAAAACAGCGTTTGCTGGCGTTGTAAGAGCTCTAAACAGTGTTTCTGAGCATAACTTGTGGGCAAAAGTGCAACTTTTGAAGAATGAAAAAGAAAACTCATATTTTGAATGAAAACAGTGTTTGGATGTGATAACAAGCTGTTTTATCATGTTTGTAATGTTACACATGCATTTCCTAACAAGTAGGTAAGGCTTGCATTAAGGCGTTCAAAACAGCGTTTGCTGGCGTTGTAAGAGCTCTAAACAGTGTTTCTGAGCATAACTTGTGGCAAAAGTGCAACTTTTGAAGAATGAAAAGAAAACTCATATTTTGAATGAAAACAGTGTTTGGATGTGATAACAAGCTGTTTTATCATGTTTGTAATGTTACACATCCATTTTTCTAACAAGTAGTAAGTCTTGCATTAAGGCGTTCAAAACAGCGTTTGCTGGCGCTGTAAGCGCTCTAAACAGTGTTTCTGAGCATAACTTGGAGCAAAAGTGCAACTTTTGAAGAATGAACTGAAAACTCATATTTTGTTCTAAAACAGTGTTTGGATGTGATAACAAGCTGTTTTATCATGTTTGTAATGTTACACATGCATTTCCTAACAAGTAGGTAAGGCTTGCATTAAGGCGTTCAAAACAGCGTTTGCTGGCGCTGTAAGCGCTCTAAACAGTGTTTCTGAGCATAACTTGGAGCAAAAGTGCAACTTTTGAAGAATGAACTGAAAACTCATATTTTGTTCTAAAACAGTGTTTGGATGTGATAACAAGCTGTTTTATCATGTTTGTAATGTTACACATGCATTTCCAAACAAGTAGTAAGTCTTGTATTAAGGCGTTCAAAACAGCGTTTGCTGGCTCTGTAAGCGCTCTAAACAGTGTTTCTGAGCATAACTTGGAGCAAAAGTGCAACTTTTGAAGAATGAACTGAAAACTCATATTTTGTTCCAAAACAGTGTTTGGATGTGATAACAAGCTGTTTTATCATGTTTGTAATGTTACACATGCATTTCCTAACAAGTAGGTAAGGCTTGCATTAAGGCGTTCAAAACAGCGTTTGCTGGCGTTGTAAGAGCTCTAAACAGTGTTTCTGAGCATAACTTGTGGCAAAAGTGCAACTTTTGAAGAATGAAAAGAAAACTCATATTTTGAATGAAAACAGTGTTTGGATGTGATAACAAGCTGTTTTATCATGTTTGTAATGTTACACATCCATTTTCTAACAAGTAGTAAGTCTTGCATTAAGGCGTTCAAAACAGCGTTTGCTGGCGCTGTAAGCGCTCTAAACAGTGTTTCTGAGCATAACTTGGAGCAAAAGTGCAACTTTTGAAGAATGAACTGAAAACTCATATTTTGTTCTAAAACAGTGTTTGATGTGATAACAAGCTGTTTTATCATGTTTGTAATGTTACACATGCATTTCCTAACAAGTAGGTAAGGCTTGCATTAAGGCGTTCAAAACAGCGTTTGCTGGCGCTGTAAGCGCTCTAAACAGTGTTTCTGAGCATAACTTGGAGCAAAAGTGCAACTTTTGAAGAATGAACTGAAAACTCATATTTTGTTCTAAAACAGTGTTTGGATGTGATAACAAGCTGTTTTATCATGTTTGTAATGTTACACATGCATTTCCTAACAAGTAGGTAAGGCTTGCATTAAGGCGTTCAAAACAGCGTTTGCTGGCGTTGTAAGAGCTCTAAACAGTGTTTCTGAGCATAACTTGTGGCAAAAGTGCAACTTTTGAAGAATGAAAAGAAAACTCATATTTTGAATGAAAACAGTGTTTGGATGTGATAACAAGCTGTTTTATCATGTTTGTAATGTTACACATGCATTTTCTAACAAGTAGGTAAGTCTTGCATTAAGGCGTTCAAAACAGCGTTTGCTGGCGCTGTAAGCGCTCTAAACAGTGTTTCTGAGCATAACGGAGCAAAAGTGCAACTTTTGAAGAATGAACTGAAAACTCATATTTTGTTCTAAAACAGTGTTTTGATGTGATAACAAGCTGTTTTATCATGTTTGTAATGTTACACATGCATTTCCTAACAAGTAGGTAAGGCTTGCATTAAGGCGTTCAAAACAGCGTTTGCTGGCGCTGTAAGCGCTCTAAACAGTGTTTCTGAGCATAACATGGAGCAAAAGTGCAACTTTTGAAGAATGAACTGAAAACTCATATTTTGTTCTAAAACAGTGTTTGGATGTGATAACAAGCTGTTTTATCATGTTTGTAATGTTACACATGCATTTCCAAACAAGTAGTAAGTCTTGTATTAAGGCGTTCAAAACAGCGTTTGCTGGCGTTGTAAGAGCTCTAAACAGTGTTTCTGAGCATAACTTGTGGCAAAAGTGCAACTTTTGAAGAATGAAAAGAAAACTCATATTTTGAATGAAAACAGTGTTTGGATGTGATAACAAGCTGTTTTATCATGTTTGTAATGTTACACATCCATTTTCTAACAAGTAGTAAGTCTTGCATTAAGGCGTTCAAAACAGCGTTTGCTGCGCTGTAAGCGCTCTAAACAGTGTTTCTGAGCATAACATGGAGCAAAAGTGCAACTTTTGAAGAATGAACTGAAAACTCATATTTTGTTCTAAAACAGTGTTTGGATGTGATAACAAGCTGTTTTATCATGTTTGTAATGTTACACCATGCATTTCCAAACAAGTAGTAAGTCTTGTATTAAGGCGTTCAAAACAGCGTTTGCTGGCTCTGTAAGCGCTCTAAACAGTGTTTCTGAGCATAACTTGGAGCAAAAGTGCAACTTTTGAAGAATGAACTGAAAACTCATATTTTGTTCCAAAACAGTGTTTGGATGTGATAACAAGCTGTTTTATCATGTTTGTAATGTTACACATGCATTTCCTAACAAGTAGGTAAGGCTTGCATTAAGGCGTTCAAAACAGCGTTTGCTGGCGTTGTAAGAGCTCTAAACAGTGTTTCTGAGCATAACTTGTGGCAAAAGTGCAACTTTTGAAGAATGAAAAGAAAACTCATATTTGAATGAAAACAGTGTTTGGATGTGATAACAAGCTGTTTTATCATGTTTGTAATGTTACACATCCATTTTCTAACAAGTAGTAAGTCTTGCATTAAGGCGTTCAAAACAGCGTTTGCTGGCGCTGTAAGCGCTCTAAACAGTGTTTCTGAGCATAACTTGGAGCAAAAGTGCAACTTTTGAAGAATGAACTGAAAACTCATATTTTGTTCTAAAACAGTGTTTGGATGTGATAACAAGCTGTTTTATCATGTTTGTAATGTTACACATGCATTTCCAAACAAGTAGTAAGTCTTGTATTAAGGCGTTCAAAACAGCGTTTGCTGGCTCTGTAAGCGCTCTAAACAGTGTTTCTGAGCATAACTTGGAGCAAAAGTGCACTTTTGAAGAATGAACTGAAAACTCATATTTTGTTCCAAAACAGTGTTTGGATGTGATAACAAGCTGTTTTATCATGTTTGTAATGTTACACATGCATTTCCTAACAAGTAGTAAGGCTTGCATTAAGGCGTTCAAAACAGCGTTTGCTGGCGTTGTAAGAGCTCTAAACAGTGTTTCTGAGCATAACTTGTGGGCAAAAGTGCAACTTTTGAAGAATGAAAAGAAAACTCATATTTTGAATGAAAACAGTGTTTGGATGTGATAACAAGCTGTTTTATCATGTTTGTAATGTTACACATCCATTTTCTAACAAGTAGTAAGTCTTGCATTAAGGCGTTCAAAACAGCGTTTGCTGGCGCTGTAAGCGCTCTAAACAGTGTTTCTGAGCATAACTTGGAGCAAAAGTGCAACTTTTGAAGAATGAACTGAAAACTCATATTTTGTTCTAAAACAGTGTTTGGATGTGATAACAAGCTGTTTTATCATGTTTGTAATGTTACACATGCATTTCCTAACAAGTAGGTAAGGCTTGCATTAAGGCGTTCAAAACAGCGTTTTCCTGGCGCTGTAAGCGCTCTAAAACAGGTGTTTCTGAGCATAACTTGGAGCAAAAGTGCAACTTTTGAAGAATGAACTGAAAACTCATATTTTGTTCTAAAACAGTGTTTGGATGTGATAACAAGCTGTTTTATCATGTTTGTAATGTTACACATGCATTTCCTAACAAGTAGGTAAGGCTTGCATTAAGGCGTTCAAAACAGCGTTTGCTGGCGTTGTAAGAGCTCTAAACAGTGTTTCTGAGCATAACTTGTGGCAAAAGTGCAACTTTTGAAGAATGAAAAGAAAACTCATATTTTGAATGAAAACAGTGTTTGGATGTGATAACAAGCTGTTTTATCATGTTTGTAATGTTACACATCCATTTTCTAACAAGTAGGTAAGTCTTGCATTAAGGCGTTCAAAACAGCGTTTGCTGGCGCTGTAAGCGCTCTAAACAGTGTTTCTGAGCATAACGGAGCAAAAGTGCAACTTTTGAAGAATGAACTGAAAACTCATATTTTGTTCTAAAACAGTGTTTTTGATGTGATAACAAGCGTGTTTTATCATGTTTGTAATGTTACACATGCATTTCCTAACAAGTAGGTAAGGCTTGCATTAAGGCGTTCAAAACAGCGTTTTGCTGGCGCTGTAAGCGCTCTAAACAGTGTTTCTGAGCATAACTTGGAGCAAAAGTGCAACTTTTGAAGAATGAACTGAAAACTCATATTTTGTTCTAAAACAGTGTTTGGATGTGATAACAAGCTGTTTTATCATGTTTGTAATGTTACACATGCATTTCCTAACAAGTAGGTAAGGCTTGCATTAAGGCGTTCAAAACAGCGTTTGCTGGCGTTGTAAGAGCTCCTAAACAGTGTTTCTGAGCATAACTTGTGGCAAAAGTGCAACTTTTGAAGAATGAAAAGAAAACTCATATTTTGAATGAAAACAGTGTTTGGATGTGATAACAAGCTGTTTTATCATGTTTGTAATGTTACACATCCATTTTCTAACAAGTAGTAAGTCTTGCATTAAGGCGTTCAAAACAGCGTTTGCTGGCGCTGTAAGCGCTCTAAACAGTGTTTCTGAGCATAACTTGGAGCAAAAGTGCAACTTTTGAAGAATGAACTGAAAACTCATATTTTGTTCTAAAACAGTGTTTGGATGTGATAACAAGCTGTTTTATCATGTTTGTAATGTTACACATGCATTTTCTAACAAGTAGTAAGTCTTGTATTAAGGCGTTCAAAACAGCGTTTGCTGGCTCTGTAAGCGCTCTAAACAGTGTTTCTGAGCATAACTTGGAGCAAAAGTGCAACTTTTGAAGAATGAACTGAAAACTCATATTTTGTTCCAAAACAGTGTTTGGATGTGATAACAAGCTGTTTTATCATGTTTGTAATGTTACACATGCATTTTCTAACAAGTAGTAAGTCTTGTATTAAGGCGTTCAAAACAGCGTTTGCTGGCTCTGTAAGCGCTCTAAACAGTGTTTCCTGAGCATAACTTGTGGCAAAAGTGCAACTTTTGAAGAATGAAAAGAAAACTCATATTTTGAATGAAAACAGTGTTTGGATGTGATAACAAGCTGTTTTATCATGGTTTGTAATGTTACACATCCATTTTCTAACAAGTAGTAAGTCTTGCATTAAGGCGTTCAAAACAGCGTTTGCTGGCGCTGTAAGCGCTCTAAACAGTGTTTCTGAGCATAACTTGGAGCAAAAGTGCAACTTTTGAAGAATGAACTGAAAACTCATATTTTGTTCTAAAACAGTGTTTGGATGTGATAACAAGCTGTTTTATCATGTTTGTAATGTTACACATGCATTTCCTAACAAGTAGGTAAGGCTTGCATTAAGGCGTTCAAAACAGCGTTTCCTGGCGCTGTAAGCGCTCTAAACAGTGTTTCTGAGCATAACTTGGAGCAAAAGTGCAACTTTTGAAGAATGAACTGAAAACTCATATTTTGGTTCTAAAACAGTGTTTGGATGTGATAACAAGCTGTTTTTATCATGTTTGTAATGTTACACATGCATTTCCTAACAAGTAGGTAAGGCTTGCATTAAGGCGTTCAAAACAGCGTTTGCTGGCGTTGTAAGAGCTCTAAACAGTGTTTCTGAGCATAACTTGTGGCAAAAGTGCAACTTTTGAAGAATGAAAAGAAAACTCATATTTGAATGAAAACAGTGTTTGGATGTGATAACAAGCTGTTTTATCATGTTTGTAATGTTACACATCCATTTTCTAACAAGTAGGTAAGTCTTGCATTAAGGCGTTCAAAACAGCGTTTGCTGGCGCTGTAAGCGCTCTAAACAGTGTTTCTGAGCATAACGGAGCAAAAGTGCAACTTTTGAAGAATGAACTGAAAACTCATATTTTGTTCTAAAACAGTGTTTTGATGTGATAACAAGCTGTTTTATCATGTTTGTAATGTTACACATGCATTTCCTAACAAGTAGGTAAGGCTTGCATTAAGGCGTTCAAAAACAGCGTTTGCTGGCGCTGTAAGCGCTCTAAACAGTGTTTCTGAGCATAACTTGGAGCAAAAGTGCAACTTTTGAAGAATGAACTGAAAACTCATATTTTGTTCTAAAACAGTGTTTGGATGTGATAACAAGCTGTTTTATCATGTTTGTAATGTTACACATGCATTTCCTAACAAGTAGGTAAGGCTTGCATTAAGGCGTTCAAAACAGCGTTTGCTGGCGTTGTAAGAGCTCTAAACAGTGTTTCTGAGCATAACTTGTGGCAAAAGTGCAACTTTTGAAGAATGAAAAGAAAACTCATATTTTGAATGAAAACAGTGTTTGGATGTGATAACAAGCTGTTTTATCATGTTTGTAATGTTACACATCCATTTTCTAACAAGTAGTAAGTCTTGCATTAAGGCGTTCAAAACAGCGTTTGCTGGCGCTGTAAGCGCTCTAAACAGTGTTTCTGAGCATAACTTTGGAGCAAAA
The DNA here is from genome assembly GCF_052324685.1 of Brachyhypopomus gauderio. NCBI lineage: Eukaryota > Metazoa > Chordata > Actinopteri > Gymnotiformes > Hypopomidae > Brachyhypopomus > Brachyhypopomus gauderio. The sequence goes on along the minus strand of NW_027507345.1, from coordinate 22,664 downwards.
GTGCAACTTTTGAAGAATGAACTGAAAACTCATATTTTGTTCTAAAACAGTGTTTGGATGTGATAACAAGCTGTTTTATCATGTTTGTAATGTTACACATGCATTTTCTAACAAGTAGTAAGTCTTGTATTAAGGCGTTCAAAACAGCGTTTGCTGGCTCTGTAAGCGCTCTAAACAGTGTTTCTGAGCATAACTTGGAGCAAAAGTGCAACTTTTGAAGAATGAACTGAAAACTCATATTTTGTTCCAAAACAGTGTTTGGATGTGATAACAAGCTGTTTTATCATGTTTGTAATGTTACACATGCATTTTCTAACAAGTAGGTAAGTCTTGTATTAAGGCGTTCAAAACAGCGTTTGCTGGCTCTGTAAGCGCTCTAAACAGTGTTTCTGAGCATAACTTGTGCAAAAGTGCAACTTTTGAAGAATGAAATGAAAACTCATATTTTGAATGAAAACAGTGTTTGGATGTGATAACAAGCTGTTTTATCATGTTTGTAATGTTACACATCCATTTTCTAACAAGTAGTAAGTCTTGCATTAAGGCGTTCAAAACAGCGTTTGCTGGCGCTGTAAGCGCTCTAAACAGTGTTTCTGAGCATAACTTGGAGCAAAAGTGCAACTTTTGAAGAATGAACTGAAAACTCATATTTTGTTCTAAAACAGTGTTTGGATGTGATAACAAGCTGTTTTATCATGTTTGTAATGTTACACATGCATTTCCTAACAAGTAGGTAAGGCTTGCATTAAGGCGTTCAAAACAGCGTTTCCTGGCGCTGTAAGCGCTCTAAACAGTGTTTCTGAGCATAACTTGGAGGCAAAAGTGCAACTTTTGAAGAATGAACTGAAAACTCATATTTTGTTCTAAAACAGTGTTTGGATGTGATAACAAGCTGTTTTATCATGTTTGTAATGTTACACATGCATTTCCTAACAAGTAGGTAAGGCTTGCATTAAGGCGTTCAAAACAGCGTTTGCTGGCGTTGTAAAGAGCTCTAAACAGTGTTTCTGAGCATAACTTGTGGCAAAAGTGCAACTTTTGAAGAATGAAAAGAAAACTCATATTTTGAATGAAAACAGTGTTTGGATGTGATAACAAGCTGTTTTATCATGTTTGTAATGTTACACATCCATTTTCTAACAAGTAGGTAAGTCTTGCATTAAGGCGTTCAAAACAGCGTTTGCTGGCGCTGTAAGCGCTCTAAACAGTGTTTCTGAGCATAACGGAGCAAAAGTGCAACTTTGAAGAATGAACTGAAAACTCATATTTTGTTCTAAAACAGTGTTTTGATGTGATAACAAGCTGTTTTATCATGTTTGTAATGTTACACATGCATTCCTAACAAGTAGGTAAGGCTTGCATTAAGGCGGTTCAAAACAGCGTTTGCTGGCGCTGTAAGCGCTCTAAACAGTGTTTCTGAGCATAACTTGGAGCAAAAGTGCAACTTTGAAGAATGAACTGAAAACTCATATTTTGTTCTAAAACAGTGTTTGGATGTGATAACAAGCTGTTTTATCATGTTTGTAATGTTACACATGCATTTCCTAACAAGTAGGTAAGGCTTGCATTAAGGCGTTCAAAACAGCGTTTGCTGGCGTTGTAAGAGCTCTAAACAGTGTTTCTGAGCATAACTTGTGGCAAAAGTGCAACTTTTTGAAGAATGAAAAGAAAACTCATATTTTGAATGAAAACAGTGTTTGGATGTGATAACAAGCTGTTTTATCATGTTTGTAATGTTACACATCCATTTTCTAACAAGTAGTAAGTCTTGCATTAAGGCGTTCAAAACAGCGTTTGCTGGCGCTGTAAGCGCTCTAAACAGTGTTTCTGAGCATAACTTGGAGCAAAAGTGCAACTTTTGAAGAATGAACTGAAAACTCATATTTTGTTCTAAAACAGTGTTTGGATGTGATAACAAGCTGTTTTATCATGTTTGTAATGTTACACATGCATTTTCTAACAAGTAGTAAGTCTTGTATTAAGGCGTTCAAAAACAGCGTTTGCTGGCTCTGTAAGCGCTCTAAACAGTGTTTCTGAGCATAACTTGGAGCAAAAGTGCAACTTTTGAAGAATGAACTGAAAACTCATATTTTGTTCCAAAACAGTGTTTTGGATGTGATAACAAGCTGTTTTATCATGTTTGTAATGTTACACATGCATTTTCTAACAAGTAGTAAGTCTTGTATTAAGGCGTTCAAAACAGCGTTTGCTGGCTCTGTAAGCGCTCTAACAGTGTTTCTGAGCATAACGGAGCAAAAGTGCAACTTTTGAAGAATGAACTGAAAACTCATATTTTGTTCTAAAACAGTGTTTTGATGTGATAACAAGCTGTTTTATCATGTTTGTAATGTTACACATGCATTTCCTAACAAGTAGGTAAGGCTTGCATTAAGGCGTTCAAAACAGCGTTTGCTGGCGCTGTAAGCGCTCTAAACAGTGTTTCTGAGCATAACTTGGAGCAAAAGTGCAACTTTTGAAGAATGAACTGAAAACTCATATTTTGTTCTAAAACAGTGTTTGGATGTGATAACAAGCTGTTTTATCATGTTTGTAATGTTACACATGCATTTCCTAACAAGTAGGTAAGGCTTGCATTAAGGCGTTCAAAACAGCGTTTGCTGGCGTTGTAAGAGCTCTAAACAGTGTTTCTGAGCATAACTTGTGGCAAAAGTGCAACTTTTGAAGAATGAAAAGAAAACTCATATTTTGAATGAAAACAGTGTTTGGATGTGATAACAAGCTGTTTTATCATGTTTGTAATGTTACACATCCATTTTCTAACAAGTAGTAAGTCTTGCATTAAGGCGTTCAAAACAGCGTTTGCTGGCGCTGTAAGCGCTCTAAACAGTGTTTCTGAGCATAACTTGGAGCAAAAGTGCAACTTTTGAAGAATGAACTGAAAACTCATATTTTGTTCCAAAACAGTGTTTGGATGTGATAACAAGCTGTTTTATCATGTTTGTAATGTTACACATGCATTTTCTAACAAGTAGTAAGTCTTGTATTAAGGCGTTCAAAACAGCGTTTGCTGGCTCTGTAAGCGCTCTAAACAGTGTTTCTGAGCATAACTTGTGGCAAAAGTGCAACTTTTGAAGAATGAAAAGGAAAACTCATATTTTGAATGAAAACAGTGTTTGGATGTGATAACAAGCTGTTTTATCATGTTTGTAATGTTACACATCCATTTTCTAACAAGTAGTAAGTCTTGCATTAAGGCGTTCAAAACAGCGTTTGCTGGCGCTGTAAGCGCTCTAAACAGTGTTTCTGAGCATAACTTGGAGCAAAAGTGCAACTTTTGAAGAATGAACTGAAAACTCATATTTTGTTCTAAAACAGTGTTTGGATGTGATAACAAGCTGTTTTATCATGTTTGTAATGTTACACATGCATTTCCTAACAAGTAGGTAAGGCTTGCATTAAGGCGTTCAAAACAGCGTTTCCTGGCGCTGTAAGCGCTCTAAACAGTGTTTCTGAGCATAACTTGGAGCAAAAGTGCAACTTTTGAAGAATGAACTGAAAACTCATATTTTGTTCTAAAACAGTGTTTGGATGTGATAACAAGCTGTTTTATCATGTTTGTAATGTTACACATGCATTTCCTAACAAGTAGGTAAGGCTTGCATTAAGGCGTTCAAAACAGCGTTTGCTGGCGTTGTAAGAGCTCTAAACAGTGTTTCTGAGCATAACTTGTGGCAAAAGTGCAACTTTTGAAGAATGAAAAGAAAACTCATATTTTGAATGAAAACAGTGTTTGGATGTGATAACAAGCTGTTTTATCATGTTTGTAATGTTACACATCCATTTTCTAACAAGTAGGTAAGTCTTGCATTAAGGCGTTCAAAACAGCGTTTGCTGGCGCTGTAAGCGCTCTAAACAGTGTTTCTGAGCATAACGGAGCAAAAGTGCAACTTTTGAAGAATGAACTGAAAACTCATATTTTGTTCTAAAACAGTGTTTTGATGTGATAACAAGCTGTTTTATCATGTTTGTAATGTTACACATGCATTTCCTAACAAGTAGGTAAGGCTTGCATTAAGGCGTTCAAAACAGCGTTTGCTGGCGCTGTAAGCGCTCTAAACAGTGTTTCTGAGCATAACTTGGAGCAAAAGTGCAACTTTTGAAGAATGAACTGAAAACTCATATTTTGTTCTAAAACAGTGTTTGGATGTGATAACAAGCTGTTTTATCATGTTTGTAATGTTACACATGCATTTCCTAACAAGTAGGTAAGGCTTGCATTAAGGCGTTCAAAACAGCGTTTGCTGGCGTTGTAAGAGCTCTAAACAGTGTTTCTGAGCATAACTTGTGGCAAAAGTGCAACTTTTGAAGAATGAAAAGAAAACTCATATTTTGAATGAAAACAGTGTTTGGATGTGATAACAAGCTGTTTTATCATGTTTGTAATGTTACACATCCATTTTCTAACAAGTAGTAAGTCTTGCATTAAGGCGTTCAAAACAGCGTTTGCTGGCGCTGTAAGCGCTCTAAACAGTGTTTCTGAGCATAACTTGGAGCAAAAGTGCAACTTTTGAAGAATGAACTGAAAACTCATATTTTGTTCTAAAACAGTGTTTGGATGTGATAACAAGCTGTTTTATCATGTTTGTAATGTTACACATGCATTTTCTAACAAGTAGTAAGTCTTGTATTAAGGCGTTCAAAACAGCGTTTGCTGGCTCTGTAAGCGCTCTAAACAGTGTTTCTGAGCATAACTTGGAGCAAAAGTGCAACTTTTGAAGAATGAACTGAAAACTCATATTTTGTTCCAAAACAGTGTTTGGATGTGATAACAAGCTGTTTTATCATGTTTGTAATGTTACACATGCATTTTCTAACAAGTAGTAAGTCTTGTATTAAGGCGTTCAAAACAGCGTTTGCTGGCTCTGTAAGCGCTCTAAACAGTGTTTCTGAGCATAACTTGTGGCAAAAGTGCAACTTTTGAAGAATGAAAAGAAAACTCATATTTTGAATGAAAACAGTGTTTGGATGTGATAACAAGCTGTTTTATCATGTTTGTAATGTTACACATCCATTTTCTAACAAGTAGTAAGTCTTGCATTAAGGCGTTCAAAACAGCGTTTGCTGGCGCTGTAAGCGCTCTAAACAGTGTTTCTGAGCATAACTTGGAGCAAAAGTGCAACTTTTGAAGAATGAACTGAAAACTCATATTTTGTTCTAAAACAGTGTTTGGATGTGATAACAAGCTGTTTTATCATGTTTGTAATGTTACACATGCATTTCCTAACAAGTAGGTAAGGCTTGCATTAAGGCGTTCAAAACAGCGTTTGCTGGCGTTGTAAGAGCTCTAAACAGTGTTTCTGAGCATAACTTGTGGCAAAAGTGCAACTTTTGAAGAATGAAAAGAAAACTCATATTTTGAATGAAAACAGTGTTTGGATGTGATAACAAGCTGTTTTATCATGTTTGTAATGTTACACATCCATTTTCTAACAAGTAGTAAGTCTTGCATTAAGGCGTTCAAAACAGCGTTTGCTGGCGCTGTAAGCGCTCTAAACAGTGTTTCTGAGCATAACTTGGAGCAAAAGTGCAACTTTTGAAGAATGAACTGAAAACTCATATTTTGTTCTAAAACAGTGTTTGGATGTGATAACAAGCTGTTTTATCATGTTTGTAATGTTACACATGCATTTCCTAACAAGTAGGTAAGGCTTGCATTAAGGCGTTCAAAACAGCGTTTGCTGGCGCTGTAAGCGCTCTAAACAGTGTTTCTGAGCATAACTTGGAGCAAAAGTGCAACTTTTGAAGAATGAACTGAAAACTCATATTTTGTTCTAAAACAGTGTTTGGATGTGATAACAAGCTGTTTTATCATGTTTGTAATGTTACACATGCATTTCCAAACAAGTAGTAAGTCTTGTATTAAGGCGTTCAAAACAGCGTTTGCTGGCTCTGTAAGCGCTCTAAACAGTGTTTCTGAGCATAACTTGGAGCAAAAGTGCAACTTTTGAAGAATGAACTGAAAACTCATATTTTGTTCTAAAACAGTGTTTGGATGTGATAACAAGCTGTTTTATCATGTTTGTAATGTTACACATGCATTTCCTAACAAGTAGGTAAGGCTTGCATTAAGGCGTTCAAAACAGCGTTTGCTGGCGTTGTAAGAGCTCTAAACAGTGTTTCTGAGCATAACTTGTGGCAAAAGTGCAACTTTTGAAGAATGAAAAGAAAACTCATATTTTGAATGAAAACAGTGTTTGGATGTGATAACAAGCTGTTTTATCATGTTTGTAATGTTACACATCCATTTTCTAACAAGTAGTAAGTCTTGCATTAAGGCGTTCAAATCAGCGTTTGCTGGCGCTGTAAGCGCTCTAAACAGTGTTTCTGAGCATAACTTGGAGCAAAAGTGCAACTTTTGAAGAATGAACTGAAAACTCATATTTTGTTCTAAAACAGTGTTTGGATGTGATAACAAGCTGTTTTATCATGTTTGTAATGTTACACATGCATTTCCTAACAAGTAGGTAAGGCTTGCATTAAGGCGTTCAAAACAGCGTTTGCTGGCGCTGTAAGCGCTCTAAACAGTGTTTCTGAGCATAACTTGGAGCAAAAGTGCAACTTTTGAAGAATGAACTGAAAACTCATATTTTTGTTCTAAAACAGTGTTTGGATGTGATAACAAGCTGTTTTATCATGTTTGTAATGTTACACATGCATTTCCTAACAAGTAGTAAGGCTTGCATTAAGGCGTTCAAAACAGCGTTTGCTGGCGTTGTAAGAGCTCTAAACAGTGTTTCTGAGCATAACTTGTGGCAAAAGTGCAACTTTTGAAGAATGAAAAGAAAACTCATATTTTGAAATGAAAACAGTGTTTGGATGTGATAACAAGCTGTTTTATCATGTTTGTAATGTTACACATGCATTTTCTAACAAGTAGGTAAGTCTTGCATTAAGGCGTTCAAAACAGCGTTTGCTGGCGCTGTAAGCGCTCTAAACAGTGTTTCTGAGCATAACGGAGCAAAAGTGCAACTTTTGAAGAATGAACTGAAACTCATATTTTGTTCTAAAACAGTGTTTTTGATGTGATAACAAGCTGTTTTATCATGTTTGTAATGTTACACATGCATTTCCTAACAAGTAGGTAAGGCTTGCATTAAGGCGTTCAAAACAGCGTTTGCTGGCGCTGTAAGCGCTCTAAACAGTGTTTCTGAGCATAACATGGAGCAAAAGTGCAACTTTTGAAGAATGAACTGAAAACTCATATTTTGTTCTAAAACAGTGGTTTGGATGTGATAACAAGCTGTTTTTATCATGTTTGTAATGTTACACATGCATTTCCAAACAAGTAGTAAGTCTTGTATTAAGGCGTTCAAAACAGCGTTTGCTGGCGTTGTAAGAGCTCTAAACAGTGTTTCTGAGCATAACTTGTGGCAAAAGTGCAACTTTTGAAGAATGAAAAGAAACTCATATTTTGAATGAAAACAGTGTTTGGATGTGATAACAAGCTGTTTTATCATGTTTGTAATGTTACACATCCATTTTCTAACAAGTAGTAAGTCTTGCATTAAGGCGTTCAAAACAGCGTTTGCTGGCTCTGTAAGCGCTCTAAACAGTGTTTTCTGAGCATAACTTGGAGCAAAAGTGCAACTTTTAAAGAATGAACTGAAAACTCATATTTTGTTCCAAAACAGTGTTTGGATGTGATAACAAGCTGTTTTATCATGTTTGTAATGTTACACATGCATTTCCTAACAAGTAGTAAGGCTTGCATTAAGGCGTTCAAAACAGCGTTTGCTGGCGTTGTAAGAGCTCTAAACAGTGTTTCTGAGCATAACTTGTGGCAAAAGTGCAACTTTTGAAGAATGAAAAGAAAACTCATATTTTGAATGAAAACAGTGTTTGGATTGTGATAACAAGCTGTTTTATCATGTTTGTAATGTTACACATCCATTTTCTAACAAGTAGGTAAGTCTTGCATTAAGGCGTTCAAAACAGCGTTTGCTGGCGCTGTAAGCGCTCTAAACAGTGTTTCTGAGCATAACGGAGCAAAAGTGCAACTTTTGAAGAATGAACTGAAAACTCATATTTTTGTTCTAAAACAGTGTTTTGATGTGATACAACAAGCTGTTTTATCATGTTTGTAATGTTACACATGCATTTCCTAACAAGTAGGTAAGGCTTGCATTAAGGCGTTCAAAACAGCGTTTGCTGGCGCTGTAAGCGCTCTAAACAGTGTTTCTGAGCATAACTTGGAGCAAAAGTGCAACTTTTGAAGAATGAACTGAAAACTCATATTTTGTTCTAAAACAGTGTTTGGATGTGATAACAAGCTGTTTTATCATGTTTGTAATGTTACACATGCATTTCCTAACAAGTAGGTAAGGCTTGCATTAAGGCGTTCAAAACAGCGTTTGCTGGCGCTGTAAGCGCTCTAAACAGTGTTTCTAGAGCATAACTTGGAGCAAAAGTGCAACTTTTGAAGAATGAACTGAAAACTCATATTTTGTTCTAAAACAGTGTTTGGATGTGATAACAAGCTGTTTTATCATGTTTGTAATGTTACACATGCATTTCCTAACAAGTAGGGTAAGGCTTGCATTAAGAGCGTTCAAAACAGCGTTTGCTGGCGTTGTAAGAGCTCTAAACAGTGTTTCTGAGCATAACTTGTGGCAAAAGTGCAACTTTTGAAGAATGAAAAGAAAACTCATATTTTGAATGAAAACAGTGTTTGGATGTGATAACAAGCTGTTTTATCATGTTTGTAATGTTACACATGCATTTTCTAACAAGTAGGTAAGTCTTGCATTAAGGCGTTCAAAACAGCGTTTGCTGGCGCTGTAAGCGCTCTAAACAGTGTTTCTGAGCATAACGGAGCAAAAGTGCAACTTTTGAAGAATGAACTGAAAACTCATATTTTGTTCTAAAACAGTGTTTTGATGTGATAACAAGCTGTTTTATCATGTTTGTAATGTTACACATGCATTTCCTAACAAGTAGGTAAGGCTTGCATTAAGGCGTTCAAAACAGCGTTTGCTGGCGCTGTAAGCGCTCTAAACAGTGTTTCTGAGCATAACATGGAGCAAAAGTGCAACTTTTGAAGAATGAACTGAAAACTCATATTTTGTTCTAAAACAGTGTTTGGATGTGATAACAAGCTGTTTTATCATGTTTGTAATGTTACACATGCATTTCCAAACAAGTAGTAAGTCTTGTATTAAGGCGTTCAAAACAGCGTTTGCTGGCGTTGTAAGAGCTCTAAACAGTGTTTCTGAGCATAACTTGTGGCAAAAGTGCAACTTTTGAAGAATGAAAAGAAAACTCATATTTTGAATGAAAACAGTGTTTGGATGTGATAACAAGCTGTTTTATCATGTTTGTAATGTTACACATCCATTTTCTAACAAGTAGTAAGTCTTGCATTAAGGCGTTCAAAACAGCGTTTGCTGGCGCTGTAAGCGCTCTAAACAGTGTTTCTGAGCATAACATGGAGCAAAAAGTGCAACTTTTGAAGAATGAACTGAAAACTCATATTTTGTTCTAAAACAGTGTTTGGATGTGATAACAAGCTGTTTTATCATGTTTGTAATGTTACACATGCATTTCCAAACAAGTAGTAAGTCTTGTATTAAGGCGTTCAAAACAGCGTTTGCTGGCTCTGTAAGCGCTCTAAACAGTGTTTCTGAGCATAACTTGGAGCAAAAGTGCAACTTTTAAAGAATGAACTGAAAACTCATATTTTGTTCCAAAACAGTGTTTGGATGTGATAACAAGCTGTTTTATCATGTTTGTAATGTTACACATGCATTTCCTAACAAGTAGTAAGGCTTGCATTAAGGCGTTCAAAACAGCGTTTGCTGGCGTTGTAAGAGCTCTAAACAGTGTTTCTGAGCATAACTTGTGGCAAAAGTGCAACTTTTGAAGAATGAAAAGAAAACTCATATTTTGAATGAAAACAGTGTTTGGATGTGATAACAAGCTGTTTTATCATGTTTGTTAATGTTACACATCCATTTTCTAACAAGTAGGTAAGTCTTGCATTAAGGCGTTCAAAACAGCGTTTGCTGGCGCTGTAAGCGCTCTAAACAGTGTTTCTGAGCATAACGGAGCAAAAGTGCAACTTTTGAAGAATGAACTGAAAACTCATATTTTGTTCTAAAACAGTGTTTTGATGTGATAACAAGCTGTTTTATCATGTTTGTAATGTTACACATGCATTTCCTAACAAGTAGGTAAGGCTTGCATTAAGGCGTTCAAAACAGCGTTTGCTGGCGCTGTAAGCGCTCTAAAACAGTGTTTCTGAGCATAACTTGGAGCAAAAGTGCAACTTTTGAAGAATGAACTGAAAACTCATATTTTGTTCTAAAACAGTGTTTGGATGTGATAACAAGCTGTTTTATCATGTTTGTAATGTTACACATGCATTTCCTAACAAGTAGGTAAGGCTTGCATTAAGGCGTTCAAAACAGCGTTTGCTGGCGTTGTAAGAGCTCTAAACAGTGTTTCTGAGCATAACTTGTGGCAAAAGTGCACTTTTGAAGAATGAAAAGAAAACTCATATTTTGAATGAAAACAGTGTTTGGATGTGATAACAAGCTGTTTTATCATGTTTGTAATGTTACACATCCATTTTCTAACAAGTAGTAAGTCTTGCATTAAGGCGTTCAAAACAGCGTTTGCTGGCGCTGTAAGCGCTCTAAACAGTGTTTCTGAGCATAACTTGGAGCAAAAGTGCAACTTTTGAAGAATGAACTGAAAACTCATATTTTGTTCTAAAACAGTGTTTGGATGTGATAACAAGCTGTTTTATCATGTTTGTAATGTTACACATGCATTTCCTAACAAGTAGGTAAGGCTTAGCATTAAGGCGTTCAAAACAGCGTTTGCTGGCGCTGTAAGCGCTCTAAACAGTGTTTCTGAGCATAAACTTGGAGCAAAAGTGCAACTTTTGAAGAATGAACTGAAAACTCATATTTTGTTCTAAAACAGTGTTTGGATGTGATAACAAGCTGTTTTATCATGTTTGTAATGTTACACATGCATTTCCTAACAAGTAGGTAAGGCTTGCATTAAGGCGTTCAAAACAGCGTTTGCTGGCGTTGTAAGAGCTCTAAACAGTGTTTCTGAGCATAACTTGTGGCAAAAGTGCAACTTTTGAAGAATGAAAAGAAAACTCATATTTTGAATGAAAACAGTGTTTGGATGTGATAACAAGCTGTTTTATCATGTTTGTAATGTTACACATCCATTTTCTAACAAGTAGTAAGTCTTGCATTAAGGCGTTCAAAAACAGCGTTTGCTGGCGCTGTAAGCGCTCTAAACAGTGTTTCTGAGCATAACTTGGAGCAAAAGTGCAACTTTTGAAGAATGAACTGAAAACTCATATTTTGTTCTAAAACAGTGTTTGGATGTGATAACAAGCTGTTTTATCATGTTTGTAATGTTACACATGCATTTTCTAACAAGTAGTAAGTCTTGTATTAAGGCGTTCAAAAACAGCGTTTGCTGGCTCTGTAAGCGCTCTAAACAGTGTTTCTGAGCATAACTTGGAGCAAAAGTGCAACTTTTGAAGAATGAACTGAAAACTCATATTTTGTTCCAAAACAGTGTTTGGATGTGATAACAAGCTGTTTTATCATGTTTGTAATGTTACACATGCATTTCCTAACAAGTAGTAAGGCTTGCATTAAGGCGTTCAAAACAGCGTTTGCTGGCGTTGTAAGAGCTCTAAACAGTGTTTCTGAGCATAACTTGTGGCAAAAGTGCAACTTTTGAAGAATGAAAAGAAAACTCATATTTTGAATGAAAACAGTGTTTGGATGTGATAACAAGCTGTTTTATCATGTTTGTAATGTTACACATCCATTTTCTAACAAGTAGGTAAGTCTTGCATTAAGGCGTTCAAAACAGCGTTTGCTGGCGCTGTAAGCGCTCTAAACAGTGTTTCTGAGCATAACGGAGCAAAAAGTGCAACTTTTGAAGAATGAACTGAAAACTCATATTTTGTTCTAAAACAGTGTTTTGATGTGATAACAAGCTGTTTTATCATGTTTGTAATGTTACACATGCATTTCCTAACAAGTAGGTAAGGCTTGCATAAGGCGTTCAAAACAGCGTTTGCTGGCGCTGTAAGCGCTCTAAACAGTGTTTCTGAGCATAACTTGGAGCAAAAGTGCAACTTTTGAAGAATGAACTGAAAACTCATATTTTGTTCTAAAACAGTGTTTGGATGTGATAACAAGCTGTTTTATCATGTTTGTAATGTTACACATGCATTTCCTAACAAGTAGGTAAGGCTTGCATTAAGGCGTTCAAAACAGCGTTTGCTGGCGTTGTAAGAGCTCTAAACAGTGTTTCTGAGCATAACTTGTGGCAAAAGTGCAACTTTTGAAGAATGAAAAGAAAACTCATATTTTGAATGAAGATAACAAGCTGTTTTATCATGTTTGTAATGTTACACATCCATTTTCTAACAAGTAGTAAGTCTTGCATTAAGGCGTTCAAAACAGCGTTTGCTGGCGCTGTAAGCGCTCTAAACAGTGTTTCTGAGCATAACTTGGAGCAAAAGTGCAACTTTTGAAGAATGAACTGAAAACTCATATTTTGTTCTAAAACAGTGTTTGGATGTGATAACAAGCTGTTTTATCATGTTTGTAATGTTACACATGCATTTCCTAACAAGTAGGTAAGGCTTGCATTAAGGCGTTCAAAACAGCGTTTGCTGGCGCTGTAAGCGCTCTAAACAGTGTTTCTGAGCATAACTTGGAGCAAAAGTGCAACTTTTGAAGAATGAACTGAAAACTCATATTTTGTTCTAAAACAGTGTTTGGATGTGATAACAAGCTGTTTTATCATGTTTGTAATGTTACACATGCATTTCCTAACAAGTAGGTAAGGCTTGCATTAAGGCGTTCAAAACAGCGTTTGCTGGCGTTGTAAGAGCTCTAAACAGTGTTTCTGAGCATAACTTGTGGCAAAAGTGCAACTTTTGAAGAATGAAAAGAAAACTCATATTTTGAATGAAAACAGTGTTTGGATGTGATAACAAGCTGTTTTATCATGTTTGTAATGTTACACATCCATTTTCTAACAAGTAGTAAGTCTTGCATTAAGGCGTTCAAAACAGCGTTTGCTGGCGCTGTAAGCGCTCTAAACAGTGTTTCTGAGCATAACTTGGAGCAAAAGTGCAACTTTTGAAGAATGAACTGAAAACTCATATTTTGTTCTAAAACAGTGTTTGGATGTGATAACAAGCTGTTTTATCATGTTTGTAATGTTACACATGCATTTTCTAACAAGTAGTAAGTCTTGTATTAAGGCGTTCAAAACAGCGTTTGCTGGCTCTGTAAGCGCTCTAAACAGTGTTTCTGAGCATAACTTGGAGCAAAAGTGCAACTTTTGAAGAATGAACTGAAAACTCATATTTTGTTCCAAAACAGTGTTTGGATGTGATAACAAGCTGTTTTATCATGTTTGTAATGTTACACATGCATTTTCTAACAAGTAGTAAGTCTTGTATTAAGGCGTTCAAAACAGCGTTTGCTGGCTCTGTAAGCGCTCTAAACAGTGTTTCTGAGCATAACGGAGCAAAAGTGCAACTTTTGAAGAATGAACTGAAAACTCATATTTTGTTCTAAAACAGTGTTTTGATGTGATAACAAGCTGTTTTATCATGTTTGTAATGTTACACATGCATTTCCTAACAAGTAGGTAAGGCTTGCATTAAGGCGTTCAAAACAGCGTTTGCTGGCGCTGTAAGCGCTCTAAACAGTGTTTCTGAGCATAACTTGGAGCAAAAGTGCAACTTTTGAAGAATGAACTGAAAACTCATATTTTGTTCTAAAACAGTGTTTGGATGTGATAACAAGCTGTTTTATCATGTTTGTAATGTTACACATGCATTTCCTAACAAGTAGGTAAGGCTTGCATTAAGGCGTTCAAAACAGCGTTTGCTGGCGTTGTAAGAGCTCTAAACAGTGTTTCTGAGCATAACTTGTGGCAAAAGTGCAACTTTTGAAGAATGAAAAGAAAACTCATATTTTGAATGAAAACAGTGTTTGGATGTGATAACAAGCTGTTTTATCATGTTTGTAATGTTACACATCCATTTTCTAACAAGTAGTAAGTCTTGCATTAAGGCGTTCAAAACAGCGTTTGCTGGCGCTGTAAGCGCTCTAAACAGTGTTTCTGAGCATTAACTTGGAGCAAAAGTGCAACTTTTGAAGAATGAACTGAAAACTCATATTTTGTTCCAAAACAGTGTTTGGATGTGATAACAAGCTGTTTTATCATGTTTGTAATGTTACACATGCATTTTCTAACAAGTAGTAAGTCTTGTATTAAGGCGTTCAAAACAGCGTTTGCTGGCTCTGTAAGCGCTCTAAACAGTGTTTCTGAGCATAACTTGTGGCAAAAGTGCAACTTTTGAAGAATGAAAAGAAAACTCATATTTTGAATGAAAACAGTGTTTGGATGTGATAACAAGCTGTTTTATCATGTTTGTAATGTTACACATCCATTTTCTAACAAGTAGTAAGTCTTGCATTAAGGCGTTCAAAACAGCGTTTGCTGGCGCTGTAAGCGCTCTAAACAGTGTTTCTGAGCATAACTTGGAGCAAAAGTGCAACTTTTGAAGAATGAACTGAAAACTCATATTTTGTTCTAAAACAGTGTTTGGATGTGATAACAAGCTGTTTTATCATGTTTGTAATGTTACACATGCATTTCCTAACAAGTAGGTAAGGCTTGCATTAAGGCGTTCAAACAGCGTTTCCTGGCGCTGTAAGCGCTCTAAACAGTGTTTCTGAGCATAACTTGGAGCAAAAGTGCAACTTTTGAAGAATGAACTGAAAACTCATATTTTGTTCTAAAACAGTGTTTGGATGTGATAACAAGCTGTTTTATCATGTTTGTAATGTTACACATGCATTTCCTAACAAGTAGGTAAGGCTTGCATTAAGGCGTTCAAAACAGCGTTTGCTGGCGTTGTAAGAGCTCTAAACAGTGTTTCTGAGCATAACTTGTGGCAAAAGTGCAACTTTTGAAGAATGAAAAGAAAACTCATATTTTGAATGAAAACAGTGTTTGGATGTGATAACAAGCTGTTTTATCATGTTTGTAATGTTACACATCCATTTTCTAACAAGTAGGTAAGTCTTGCATTAAGGCGTTCAAAACAGCGTTTGCTGGCGCTGTAAGCGCTCTAAACAGTGTTTCTGAGCATAACTTGGAGCAAAAGTGCAACTTTTGAAGAATGAACTGAAAACTCATATTTTGTTCTAAAACAGTGTTTGGATGTGATAACAAGCTGTTTTATCATGTTTGTAATGTTACACATGCATTTTCTAACAAGTAGTAAGTCTTGTATTAAGGCGTTCAAAACAGCGTTTGCTGGCTCTGTAAGCGCTCTAAACAGTGTTTCTGAGCATAACTTGGAGCAAAAGTGCAACTTTTGAAGAATGAACTGAAAACTCATATTTTGTTCCAAAACAGTGTTTGGATGTGATAACAAGCTGTTTTATCATGTTTGTAATGTTACACATGCATTTTCTAACAAGTAGTAAGTCTTGTATTAAGGCGTTCAAAACAGCGTTTGCTGGCTCTGTAAGCGCTCTAAACAGTGTTTCTGAGCATAACGGAGCAAAAGTGCAACTTTTGAAGAATGAACTGAAAACTCATATTTTGTTCTAAAACAGTGTTTTGATGTGATAACAAGCTGTTTTATCATGTTTGTAATGTTACACATGCATTTCCTAACAAGTAGGTAAGGCTTGCATTAAGGCGTTCAAAACAGCGTTTGCTGGCGCTGTAAGCGCTCTAAACAGTGTTTCTGAGCATAACTTGGAGCAAAAGTGCAACTTTTGAAGAATGAACTGAAAACTCATATTTTGTTCTAAAACAGTGTTTGGATGTGATAACAAGCTGTTTTATCATGTTTGTAATGTTACACATGCATTTCCTAACAAGTAGGTAAGGCTTGCATTAAGGCGTTCAAAACAGCGTTTGCTGGCGTTGTAAGAGCTCTAAACAGTGTTTCTGAGCATAACTTGTGGCAAAAGTGCAACTTTGAAGAATGAAAAGAAAACTCATATTTTGAATGAAAACAGTGTTTGGATGTGATAACAAGCTGTTTTATCATGTTTGTAATGTTACACATCCATTTTCTAACAAGTAGTAAGTCTTGCATTAAGGCGTTCAAAACAGCGTTTGCTGGCGCTGTAAGCGCTCTAAACAGTGTTTCTGAGCATAACTTGGAGCAAAAGTGCAACTTTTGAAGAATGAACTGAAAACTCATATTTTGTTCCAAAACAGTGTTTGGATGTGATAACAAGCTGTTTTATCATGTTTGTAATGTTACACATGCATTTTCTAACAAGTAGTAAGTCTTGTATTAAGGCGTTCAAAACAGCGTTTGCTGGCTCTGTAAGCGCTCTAAACAGTGTTTCTGAGCATAACTTGTGGCAAAAGTGCAACTTTTGAAGAATGAAAAGAAAACTCATATTTTGAATGAAAACAGTGTTTGGATGTGATAACAAGCTGTTTTATCATGTTTGTAATGTTACACATCCATTTTCTAACAAGTAGTAAGTCTTGCATTAAGGCGTTCAAAACAGCGTTTGCTGGCGCTGTAAGCGCTCTAAACAGTGTTTCTGAGCATAACTTGGAGCAAAAGTGCAACTTTTGAAGAATGAACTGAAAACTCATATTTTGTTCTAAAACAGTGTTTGGATGTGATAACAAGCTGTTTTATCATGTTTGTAATGTTACACATGCATTTCCTAACAAGTAGGTAAGGCTTGCATTAAGGCGTTCAAAACAGCGTTTCCTGGCGCTGTAAGCGCTCTAAACAGTGTTTCTGAGCATAACTTGGAGCAAAAGTGCAACTTTTGAAGAATGAACTGAAAACTCATATTTTGTTCTAAAACAGTGTTTGGATGTGATAACAAGCTGTTTTATCATGTTTGTAATGTTACACATGCATTTCCTAACAAGTAGGTAAGGCTTGCATTAAGGCGTTCAAAACAGCGTTTGCTGGCGTTGTAAGAGCTCTAAACAGTGTTTCTGAGCATAACTTGTGGCAAAAGTGCAACTTTTGAAGAATGAAAAGAAAACTCATATTTTGAATGAAAACAGTGTTTGGATGTGATAACAAGCTGTTTTATCATGTTTGTAATGTTACACATCCATTTTCTAACAAGTAGGTAAGTCTTGCATTAAGGCGTTCAAAACAGCGTTTGCTGGCGCTGTAAGCGCTCTAAACAGTGTTTCTGAGCATAACGGAGCAAAAGTGCAACTTTTGAAGAATGAACTGAAAACTCATATTTTGTTCTAAAACAGTGTTTTGATGTGATAACAAGCTGTTTTATCATGTTTGTAATGTTACACATGCATTTCCTAACAAGTAGGTAAGGCTTGCATTAAGGCGTTCAAAACAGCGTTTGCTGGCGCTGTAAGCGCTCTAAACAGTGTTTCTGAGCATAACTTGGAGCAAAAGTGCAACTTTTGAAGAATGAACTGAAAACTCATATTTTGTTCTAAAACAGTGTTTGGATGTGATAACAAGCTGTTTTATCATGTTTGTAATGTTACACATGCATTTCCTAACAAGTAGGTAAGGCTTGCATTAAGGCGTTCAAAACAGCGTTTGCTGGCGTTGTAAGAGCTCTAAACAGTGTTTCTGAGCATAACTTGTGGCAAAAGTGCAACTTTTGAAGAATGAAAAGAAAACTCATATTTTGAATGAAAACAGTGTTTGGATGTGATAACAAGCTGTTTTATCATGTTTGTAATGTTACACATCCATTTTCTAACAAGTAGTAAGTCTTGCATTAAGGCGTTCAAAACAGCGTTTGCTGGCGCTGTAAGCGCTCTAAACAGTGTTTCTGAGCATAACTTGGAGCAAAAGTGCAACTTTTGAAGAATGAACTGAAAACTCATATTTTGTTCTAAAACAGTGTTTGGATGTGATAACAAGCTGTTTTATCATGTTTGTAATGTTACACATGCATTTTCTAACAAGTAGTAAGTCTTGTATTAGGCGTTCAAAACAGCGTTTGCTGGCTCTGTAAGCGCTCTAAACAGTGTTTCTGAGCATAACTTGGAGCAAAAGTGCAACTTTTGAAGAATGAACTGAAAACTCATATTTTGTTCCAAAACAGTGTTTGGATGTGATAACAAGCTGTTTTATCATGTTTGTAATGTTACACATGCATTTTCTAACAAGTAGTAAGTCTTGTATTAAGGCGTTCAAAACAGCGTTTGCTGGCTCTGTAAGCGCTCTAAACAGTGTTTCTGAGCATAACGGAGCAAAAGTGCAACTTTTGAAGAATGAACTGAAAACTCATATTTTGTTCTAAAACAGTGTTTTGATGTGATAACAAGCTGTTTTATCATGTTTGTAATGTTACACATGCATTTCCTAACAAGTAGGTAAGGCTTGCATTAAGGCGTTCAAAACAGCGTTTGCTGGCGCTGTAAGCGCTCTAAACAGTGTTTCTGAGCATAACTTGGAGCAAAAGTGCAACTTTTGAAGAATGAACTGAAAACTCATATTTTGTTCTAAAACAGTGTTTGGATGTGATAACAAGCTGTTTTATCATGTTTGTAATGTTACACATGCATTTCCTAACAAGTAGGTAAGGCTTGCATTAAGGCGTTCAAAACAGCGTTTGCTGGCGTTGTAAGAGCTCTAAACAGTGTTTCTGAGCATAACTTGTGGCAAAAGTGCAACTTTTGAAGAATGAAAAGAAAACTCATATTTTGAATGAAAACAGTGTTTGGATGTGATAACAAGCTGTTTTATCATGTTTGTAATGTTACACATCCATTTTCTAACAAGTAGTAAGTCTTGCATTAAGGCGTTCAAAACAGCGTTTGCTGGCGCTGTAAGCGCTCTAAACAGTGTTTCTGAGCATAACTTGGAGCAAAAGTGCAACTTTTGAAGAATGAACTGAAAACTCATATTTTGTTCTAAAACAGTGTTTGGATGTGATAACAAGCTGTTTTATCATGTTTGTAATGTTACACATGCATTTCCTAACAAGTAGGTAAGGCTTGCATTAAGGCGTTCAAAACAGCGTTTGCTGGCGCTGTAAGCGCTCTAAACAGTGTTTCTGAGCATAACTTGGAGCAAAGTGCAACTTTTGAAGAATGAACTGAAAACTCATATTTTGTTCTAAAACAGTGTTTGGATGTGATAACAAGCTGTTTTATCATGTTTGTAATGTTACACATGCATTTCCAAACAAGTAGTAAGTCTTGTATTAAGGCGTTCAAAACAGCGTTTGCTGGCTCTGTAAGCGCTCTAAACAGTGTTTCTGAGCATAACTTGGAGCAAAAGTGCAACTTTTGAAGAATGAACTGAAAACTCATATTTTGTTCTAAAACAGTGTTTGGATGTGATAACAAGCTGTTTTATCATGTTGTAATGTTACACATGCATTTCCTAACAAGTAGGTAAGGCTTGCATTAAGGCGTTCAAAACAGCGTTTGCTGGCGTTGTAAGAGCTCTAAACAGTGTTTCTGAGCATAACTTGTGGCAAAAGTGCAACTTTTGAAGAATGAAAAGAAAACTCATATTTTGAATGAAAACAGTGTTTGGATGTGATAACAAGCTGTTTTATCATGTTTGTAATGTTACACATCCATTTTCTAACAAGTAGTAAGTCTTGCATTAAGGCGTTCAAAACAGCGTTTGCTGGCGCTGTAAGCGCTCTAAACAGTGTTTCTGAGCATAACTTGGAGCAAAAGTGCAACTTTTGAAGAATGAACTGAAAACTCATATTTTGTTCTAAAACAGTGTTTGGATGTGATAACAAGCTGTTTTATCATGTTTGTAATGTTACACATGCATTTCCTAACAAGTAGGTAAGGCTTGCATTAAGGCGTTCAAAACAGCGTTTGCTGGCGCTGTAAGCGCTCTAAACAGTGTTTCTGAGCATAACTTGGAGCAAAAGTGCAACTTTTGAAGAATGAACTGAAAACTCATATTTTGTTCTAAAACAGTGTTTGGATGTGATAACAAGCTGTTTTATCATGTTTGTAATGTTACACATGCATTTCCAAACAAGTAGTAAGTCTTGTATTAAGGCGTTCAAAACAGCGTTTGCTGGCTCTGTAAGCGCTCTAAACAGTGTTTCTGAGCATAACTTGGAGCAAAAGTGCAACTTTTGAAGAATGAACTGAAAACTCATATTTTGTTCCAAAACAGTGTTTGGATGTGATAACAAGCTGTTTTATCATGTTTGTAATGTTACACATGCATTTCCTAACAAGTAGTAAGGCTTGCATTAAGGCGTTCAAAACAGCGTTTGCTGGCGTTGTAAGAGCTCTAAACAGTGTTTCTGAGCATAACTTGTGGCAAAAGTGCAACTTTTGAAGAATGAAAAGAAAACTCATATTTTGAATGAAAACAGTGTTTGGATGTGATAACAAGCTGTTTTATCATGTTTGTAATGTTACACATCCATTTTCTAACAAGTAGTAAGTCTTGCATTAAGGCGTTCAAAACAGCGTTTGCTGGCGCTGTAAGCGCTCTAAACAGTGTTTCTGAGCATAACTTGGAGCAAAAGTGCAACTTTTGAAGAATGAACTGAAAACTCATATTTTGTTCTAAAACAGTGTTTGGATGTGATAACAAGCTGTTTTATCATGTTTGTAATGTTACACATGCATTTCCTAACAAGTAGGTAAGGCTTGCATTAAGGCGTTCAAAACAGCGTTTGCTGGCGCTGTAAGCGCTCTAAACAGTGTTTCTGAGCATAACTTGGAGCAAAAGTGCAACTTTTGAAGAATGAACTGAAAACTCATATTTTGTTCTAAAACAGTGTTTGGATGTGATAACAAGCTGTTTTATCATGTTTGTAATGTTACACATGCATTTCCTAACAAGTAGGTAAGGCTTGCATTAAGGCGTTCAAAACAGCGTTTGCTGGCGTTGTAAGAGCTCTAAACAGTGTTTCTGAGCATAACTTGTGGCAAAAGTGCAACTTTTGAAGAATGAAAAGAAAACTCATATTTTGAATGAAAACAGTGTTTGGATGTGATAACAAGCTGTTTTATCATGTTTGTAATGTTACACATGCATTTTCTAACAAGTAGGTAAGTCTTGCATTAAGGCGTTCAAAACAGCGTTTGCTGGCGCTGTAAGCGCTCTAAACAGTGTTTCTGAGCATAACGGAGCAAAAGTGCAACTTTTGAAGAATGAACTGAAAACTCATATTTTGTTCTAAAACAGTGTTTTGATGTGATAACAAGCTGTTTTATCATGTTTGTAATGTTACACATGCATTTCCTAACAAGTAGGTAAGGCTTGCATTAAGGCGTTCAAAACAGCGTTTGCTGGCGCTGTAAGCGCTCTAAACAGTGTTTCTGAGCATAACATGGAGCAAAAGTGCAACTTTTGAAGAATGAACTGAAAACTCATATTTTGTTCTAAAACAGTGTTTGGATGTGATAACAAGCTGTTTTATCATGTTTGTAATGTTACACATGCATTTCCAAACAAGTAGTAAGTCTTGTATTAAGGCGTTCAAAACAGCGTTTGCGTTTGCTGGCGTTGTAAGAGCTCTAAACAGTGTTTCTGAGCATAACTTGTGGCAAAAGTGCAACTTTTGAAGAATGAAAAGAAAACTCATATTTTGAATGAAAACAGTGTTTGGATGTGATAACAAGCTGTTTTTATCATGTTTGTAATGTTACACATCCATTTTCTAACAAGTAGTAAGTCTTGCATTAAGGCGTTCAAAACAGCGTTTGCTGGCGCTGTAAGCGCTCTAAACAGTGTTTTCTGAGCATAACATGGAGCAAAAGTGCAACTTTTGAAGAATGAACTGAAAACTCATATTTTGTTCTAAAACAGTGTTTGGATGTGATAACAAGCTGTTTTATCATGTTTGTAATGTTACACATGCATTTCCAAACAAGTAGTAAGTCTTGTATTAAGGCGTTCAAAACAGCGTTTGCTGGCTCTGTAAGCGCTCTAAACAGTGTTTCTGAGCATAACTTGGAGCAAAAGTGCAACTTTTAAAGAATGAACTGAAAACTCATATTTTGTTCCAAAACAGTGTTTGGATGTGATAACAAGCTGTTTTATCATGTTTGTAATGTTACACATGCATTTCCTAACAAGTAGTAAGGCTTGCATTAAGGCGTTCAAAACAGCGTTTGCTGGCGTTGTAAGAGCTCTAAACAGTGTTTCTGAGCATAACTTGTGGCAAAAGTGCAACTTTTGAAGAATGAAAAGAAAACTCATATTTTGAATGAAAACAGTGTTTGGATGTGATAACAAGCTGTTTTATCATGTTTGTAATGTTACACATCCATTTTCTAACAAGTAGTAAGTCTTGCATTAAGGCGTTCAAAACAGCGTTTGCTGGCGCTGTAAGCGCTCTAAACAGTGTTTCTGAGCATAACTTGGAGCAAAAGTGCAACTTTTGAAGAATGAACTGAAAACTCATATTTTTGTTCTAAAACAGTGTTTGGATGTGATAACAAGCTGTTTTATCATGTTTGTAATGTTACACATGCATTTCCTAACAAGTAGGTAAGGCTTGCATTAAGGCGTTCAAAACAGCGTTTGCTGGCGCTGTAAGCGCTCTAAACAGTGTTTCTGAGCATAACTTGGAGCAAAAGTGCAACTTTTGAAGAATGAACTGAAAACTCATATTTTGTTCTAAAACAGTGTTTGGATGTGATAACAAGCTGTT
>NW_027507344.1:45000-47681 GCF_052324685.1 Brachyhypopomus gauderio | reverse complement strand
ACACACACACACACACACACACAGGCAACACACACACACACACACACACTTGCTCATTACTGACCTAAATCAGTTTAACCCCAAATAATCACAAAAACACACACACACACCCACACCAGTCCTGTGGACCCATCACCTGCTCATTCCGTTGCTTTGCAAAGAGAAGACCGAAGGAGGGACACGGTGAGGAGAGAGGAGGAGGACACAGTGAAAAGTAGAAGACACAGAATACAGGAGGAGGACACAGTGAGGAGAGAAGACAGGAGGACACAGTGAGGAGAGAAGACAGGAGGACACAGTGAGGAGAGAAGACAGGAGGACACAGTGAGGAGAGAGAATACAGGAGGAGGACACAGTGAGAAGAGAGAAGACAGGAGGACACAGTGAGAAGAGAGAAGACAGGAGGACACAGTGAGAAGAGAGAAGACAGGAGGACACAGTGAGGAGAGAAGACAGGAGGACACAGTGAGGAGAGAAGACAGGAGGACACAGTGAGGAGAGAAGACAGGAGGACACAGTGAGAAGAGAAAAGACAGGAGGACACAGTGAGAAGAGAGAAGACAGGAGGACACAGTGAGGAGAGAAGACAGGAGGACACGTTGGAAGAGAGAAGACAGGAGGACACGTGAGAAGACAGGAGGACACAGTGAGGAGAGAAGACAGGAGGACACAGTGAGGAGAGAAGACAGGAGGACACAGTGAGGAGAGAAGACAGGAGGACACGTGAGAAGAGAGAATACAGGAGGACATGTGAGAAGAGAGAATACAGGAGGACACGTGAGATCCAGTGGTGCTGAGCAGATGTTAAGCTTGGTGGTCCTGCTGTCAGCTGGCAACTCTGTGTAGATTCACTGGCGTGTTTAGTATCGGTGGACCTGCGACGTTCTGCGTGGAGAAGATTACAAGTGTGTTTACACGGCTTTAGGGAAATCACACTGATACTCTGAGATGTTTGAAGATTTAGATTTTACACTTGGCAGAACAGGTCAGCTCTCATTTAGGTAAAGCACACACACAAACGGGAAGAAAACAGTACAAGGGGTATATTTCTACTTATGTGTGTGTGTGTGTGTGTGTGTGTGTGTGTGTGTGTGTGTGTGTGTGTGTGTGTGTGTGTGTGTGTGTGTGTGGTGCGTGCGTGCGTGCGTGGGTGCGTGGGTGTGTGTGTGTGTGTGTGTGTGTGTGTGTGTGTGTGCGTGCGTGCGTGCGTGCGTGCGTGCGTGCGTGCGTGCGTGCGTGCGTGCGTGCGTGCGTGTGTGTGTGTGTGAGTGTGTGAGTGTGTGTGTGTGAGACAGGTGTATCTGTGCTTGTGCGGGGGGGGTCTGTGTTTGGGCGCCCGTGCTGTCTGCCTTTACCCTCTGTCTGCTTGGCAGCTCGGCGTCCTGAGGCGCGTTGCTTATCCTGACGTTACGCTCTGCCTGAACACGTACACTGTACACACACGTAGCCACTCACACAAGCATGTTCACTAATCCTTACAAGGAACACCATATGGGCTTTACGTGCTACACGCGTGCAAATATTGACCTGCATGGAAACACCCAACAGCAGGAGGAGGGAGCGGGGAGCTGACGGCCCTCACCATGGACCGAGCGACCACGCCACGCTCATGAGAGCACAACCGTTAATTCAGCAGCTGGGCAGCCCCTGCAGTCAGACCAGAATCCCCACGCTGCGTTTCAGGCGTAGACTGTGCGGCCCCAGGACACTGGAGCCCTAGGGGCCCCAGAGAGGAGGTTCTGGACGCCCTGGCTTCTGTCCTGAACTGTGGGCTCAGGAAGGCGTCGGCCGTGACCCTTCTCCCTCGGGCGCATCTCTGGTCGGGGCAGTTCTGACATCTCTGCCGAGCCTCGGGGAGCCATTTTTACTTCCCTACTTCAGACAGAGGGGTCAATCTCTGTCGGTGGTTTGTCCCCTCCTTTTTACCTCGAAGCGAACCCATTTCTGTCTGGGCGAAGGTCTTCAACTAGGCGCAGGGTCTGAGGTGCTGTCTGTGGCCTGGGCTCCACCCCCCCCCCCCACCCCCGTGTCTCCCCGGCCGTGCACGATTGAGCGGTTAGCAGTTGCTAAAACCTTCAGCCATCTGTTTGCTGATGGTTCAGCCATGCTAGATCCAGAACACATGTGAGTTCACTTCTGCAGACATACAGGCGGGAACCTGCAGAGGCCCAGACCCCCGTGCTGGCTGGGTGTGTGGCTGATAAAGACATGGCAGCTCAGTGCCAGCGTGCAGAGCGTTGGGTTCAGAACAGACCCGTGAGGAATCGGACTGGCCTGGTACAACAGTTTGAACGCTGACTGGCCACCAGTGGAAAAAATACATCTTGATATAACCATAACATGAATCTGGTTTACTGTGCTTTCAACAATGTGTTAAAGTGTTTCAATGGTGCTGAGACGTTTTGCAGCGCTCTGACTGAACTGTTGGGTGCTTATGGAGGTTCTGAGCATCTAATCATCTTCATAACATCCCTGTAAGTTCTACGTGCGTGACCGTCTTGATATAATCCCTCTCCATGTAGAGCTACGTCAAGTGGAATTTTCCACCAAACCCAGATATTCAAAACATCGTTGTTACCATTACAGAGTGATGGCGTGTGAAGACGATTTTCTCACAGCAGCTCAGAAAGACTTTTTCCCCCCTTCAACGCTGGACAGACAGACACACTAGTAGAATTACG
>NW_027507344.1:10000-40000 GCF_052324685.1 Brachyhypopomus gauderio | reverse complement strand
TATTGTTGTCTCCCCACCCCCCGATTTTCCTGATGACTGTGTGTGTGTGTGTGTGTGTGTGTGTGTGTGTGTGTGTGTGTGTGTGTGTGTGTGTGTGTGTGTGTGTGTGTGTGTGTGTGTGTGTGTCCGTCCAGCTGCAGAGCGCGGGCCGTCTGCTGGAGGAACAGTTACCTGAGATGATGAGCGAGCTGCTGGCGGCCGTCAGGGATAAGATGTTGTGTCCGTCCGAGTCTCGGCTCACGCGCTCTCTGCTCATGGAGGTCATCGAGGTTCACGCCCACCACTGGAGCCCACTAGAGACGCTCACCACCCAGTACTACAACAGAACCATCCAGAAACTGACCGCATGATGCCGTCGACCACGCTAACAAACGCACGCACACACGCACGCGTATACGAAAACACTTTTCTACACCAGAGGACTGGACCAGGATAGAGGGATGAATTGGTAAACGGATGAATGGCTAACTAGATGGATTTAATGCTGACAAGTTCAAGGGTTGGCCTAGGGGTCAAGGGTAAAAGGCTAATTATATGCAGATTTTTAATGAATATGTATGTGCTCTTTTGTTCACGCTCGCATGTTAATGATATGGTCCAGACATAAAGCCAGACGGCTATTACATTAACAAACATAAGGAAATGGCACATACATAAACATGAGGAGCACTGAGAAGTCGTTCACATGCACACAGCAAAAAGACGCATACACACACACACACACGCCGTGTCTACACACTGCTACATCTCGCAGCTCGGAGCTCTTTCTGGTCTTTAATGGTGTGAGAAGTGACGTTAAGAGAACAGTGTTCAGATGAGACACACTGAGGTGGGTGAGGGAGGAGACTTGTGTCTCGGCTTTGAGTCCTCACAGGTAGGGGGACTTCCTCCTTTTCCTTTCTGATCATATGCAAGCCATCCACCCATCCTCCAGCTCCGCCCCCCTCCCTCCAGCTCCGCCCCCCTCCCTCCAGCTCCGCCCCCCTCCCTCCAGCTCCGCCTCCCTCCCTCATACTGCCAGCCCTCACCTCCCCCACTTCAGACACGTGTGTGTGTGTGTGTGTGTGTGTGTGTGTGTGTGTGTGTGTGGTGTGTGTGTGTGTGTGTGTGTGTGTGTGTGCGTGCGTGTGTGTGTGTGTGTGTGTGTGTGCGTCTCATTGTGTCGCAAATCCTCTCCCTGGAGCACGCTGTCGCCCATCAGGGCTGTCTAGCCGAGGTGAAACAGACAGACTGCAGAGGGCTTAGCCACACACACACACACACACTGCAGCCTGACTAGTCAGATGGCAGATGGCCACTGGAGACTGAAAGGCCAGACACGTGCATACGCACGCACGCACGCACGCACGCACGCACGCACACACACACACACACACACACACACACACACACACACACACACACACACACACACACACACACACACACACACACACATACGCTTCCCTCTTGTCAGAGCAGGCCAGTTCAGTGTTGGGTGTGTAGTGGGTGTGTGGCGAGAGCTGTTGGTGGGGTTCAGAGGGAAGTTCTAGACCCGCTCCAGACCTCCGTATTGGGTTTCTCTCTCGGGTCTTCTGTCCTGTCCCATTGCAGTGTTTGCTCTCCGCTGATATGTTTATTCTTGTGTATAATATTGTTATTGTAATGTTATTATATTATTGATTTTTAAGTCATGTTCTTTGTAATTATGTGTATTATGATGATGTAGAGGTAGACTTATTGCACAGGGTTTCTGTTTGTTTGTTTTAAGGCAGTTGTTTTAAAAGAAAAAGAAAGGTAAAGAAAGAAATGTAAAGTTCCTGGTGAGCGTGTTCTGGGGTGGCAGCGAGATCCTTTGGCTGGATGTGTTGAGCAGCAGAGCCGATCACCGCTGGGTTTTAGAGTGCGATTTTAAAAGTGTTAGAGAGAAGTCAGGGGCCTTAGTGAAGCACCTGTCTGGGCTTCTGTGTAGTTCAGGGAGATCAGATTCTTCTCTCATTACCCTGCCGAGTACAGCTTCCTGCAAGCAACTTGAGGTAAAAATGATAATAATAATAAAAAAATTAAACATAAAAAAGCATGACTAAAAATTTGTGTGTTGAAATTCTCTCTAATGGCTGAGAATACGCGGCATTGTACAGTGACCTTTAGTTTGAGTCCCTACTCGAACATGTAGTGGTTAATTCTGAAGAGAGTGAAATAAACTGAAGTTGATTGGGTTTCTTTGCAGATGATGGTTTTTTTATGGTATATAGCTAGTATTGTCCATTATCCTGGGCTTTGTAACTGTGTGTAATATAATATTGACAAAACCCAAGCCAGTAGTCTGTCTGTTAACGGCCTGCATGTGGCCGTGGAAGACATATATAAATATAAAACCAATGACAGAAACGTTTCTGAGACAGGCTTCGAAACTGGAGGCCTTCATCTGTTAGTGTTGAGGGTCTTGCAGTGTGTGTGTGTTTGTGTGTGTGTCTCTCTCTTACACACACATGCACATCCCCCAGGTTTCCGCCCAGTCTCTGCTGGCAGGTTTGTGTTTGTATTATTTCTGTCTTGCATCAAGAATCCAGACCCTGGAGGCCAGCTCACGTGGTACCCACAGTCTCCAGCCGCCACGGCAACCAGGAACCCCCAACCCAAGAGCTCGGCTTCAAAACATCTGTTTTTTTGTTTGTTTGTTTGTTTATTTGTTAAAAATTGTTTATTATTATTATTATTATTATTATTATTATTATTATTATTATTATTATTACTGGTGTTGTTTTAATGTGCTTCTAGGTTAGCTTTTTTGTTTGTATTTGTTTTAACTTCCACACCACCAGCTGTAGCCACCCCCCCCCCCCCCCCCTCAAGTCACTGTGCTCTTGTTCTGTGTGTTGTCTAGGGCTACGCTCCATTGGAACACTGGGCACACCGTGCCCTTTGACCTTGGTGGTTCCATGACCCCACCAGAACTGCTGAATGCAAATCACCCTTATTTGCATTTCATTGACATGTAAATGAGACTTCGCCACAACAGCTCCATCAGCTGTAGAACTCTGCAGAACAGTCTTGATTGATTTCTTTCTTTTTTTTTTTTTTTTAAGCGATTGAAAATAAACTAACTCAGAAGAGGAGCGGAACACGTGTCTTTTCTGTCTTGGTCTTTGGCCTTTCTCCTTACCTGTCCACAGGTTGTTTCATGCACCAGGGTAGCAGGTGTGGCGACGCCCCCTTGCCAAAGTTACACAACGCATCGCTGTCTGTGCTACTATCACAGGTTTCCCCAACTAATAACACATATACCTCCTGTATACCTCATATGTCCATATACACATATACCTCCTGTATACCTCATATGTCCATATACACATATACCTCCTGTATACCTCATATGTCCATATACACATATACCTCCTGTATACCTCATATGTCCATATACACATATACCTCCTGTATACCTCATATGTCCATATACACATATACCTCCTGTATACCTCATATGTCCATATACACATATACCTCCTGTATACCTCATATGTCCATATACACATATACCTCCTGTATACCTCATATGTCCATATACACATATACCTGTATACCTCATATGTCCATATACACATATACCTCCTGTCTACCTCATATGTCCATATACACATATACCTCCTGCATACCTCATATGTCCATATACACATATACCTCCTGCATACCTCATATGTCCATATACACATATACCTCCTGTATACCTCATATGTCCATATACACATATACCTCCTGTATACCTCATATGTCCATATACACATATACCTCCTGTATACCTCATATGTCCATATACACATATACCTCCTGTCTACCTCATATGTCCATATACACATATACCTCCTGCATACCTCATATGTCCATATACACATATACCTCCTGCATACCTCATATGTCCATATACACATATACCTCCTGTCTACCTCATATGTCCATATACACATATACCTCCTGTATACCTCATATGTCCATATACACATATACCTCCTGTATACCTCATATGTCCATATACACATATACCTCCTGTATACCTCATATGTCCATATACACATATACCTCCTGTCTACCTCATATGTCCATATACACATATACCTCCTGTATACCTCATATGTCCATATACACATATACCTCCTGTCTACCTCATATGTCCATATACACATATACCTCCTGTCTACCTCATATGTCCATATACACATATACCTCCTGTCTACCTCATATGTCCATATACACATATACCTCCTGTCTACCTCATATGTCCATATACACATATACCTCCTGTATACCTCATATGTCCATATACACATATACCTCCTGTCTACCTCATATGTCCATATACACATATACCTCCTGTATACCTCATATGTCCATATACACATATACCTCCTGTATACCTCATATGTCCATATACACATATACCTCCTGTATACCTCATATGTCCATATACCAGAGGTGGGGACTCGAGTCACATGACTTGGACTCGAGTCAGACTCGAGTCATTAATATTAAGACTTTTGACTTGACTTGAAAAAATATTCAGAGACTTAGACTTGACTTGGACTTTTACACCAATAACTTGGGACTTGAATTGGACTTGAACCTGTTTACTTGCAAAGACTTCATTTTTTTTACCCCAAATCTAAATTTTAAAACGCATATTAATATTTATAAAGTGCGCCCCATTAATTTCATTTCCGTCCTTCTGACGCAGACCAGTCCTCTGCTTTTCCACACTCTGTACGTGTGTGTGTGCATGAGCTGCAGCACAACCAATCAAATGGGGGGTTGGCGAACGTAAATTTTTACCGGGCGGGGTGTAAAATGGACACAAATTAAGTATTATATCGCGATCGATCGATCGCCAGTGGTTGGTGCCAGAGCGAACTAGTAACTCATTGAATCATAGATGTGGATCTGAGGTAAATAAACTGGATATTTTTTTTCGGCGTGAGATATCGGAAGTGTGGCGTGAGAGCGTGTGAAAACGGTCAAATGCGTGTGTCTCACGCTCAATGCGTGAGAGTTGGCAACCCTGCCAATCTGTCTATAAATTTGCAATATATTTCGCTATGGTCTTTTCTAATAACACAGAAAAAATGGAGCAAATCCATGCAAGCATTGCAAAGTTATTCCACTTTGTCCAAGGTATGTCAAGTTCAACATTCCAATGTCCAAGTAGGCTAAATATGAGACACACCCGACACACCCATAGCCAACCAAGCTAACATGCTAACAAATTCCATACACGAAACCGAGGAGCTACAACAAACAACAACGTTGCACATATTACAGAAAGACCAGAAAAATTACAATGAATACATTTCATGTCCAGAGGTAAATAAACTAGATTTTTTTCCGGCGTGAGAAATCGGATGTGTGGCGTGAGAGCGTGTGAAGACGGTCAAATGCGTGTGTCTCACGCTCAATGCGTGAGAGTTGGCAACCCTGGGTTCTGTATCTGAACTCGGGGAAGAGAGCCTCTCTCTGTCACCATCATAATATCCAGTTCTATCTCAGCATGGATTGTGTATTTGAAGACATCTACGTCGAGAAAAAAATATATTGACAAAAGTGGAGCGAGTTTTCAGCTATGGGGACATCATTCATCGTGCACAAATGACATACAGACTTTTGGCCAGCAAATGCAATGCAGAATAGTTTACTGAAATGTCTAAAGTTGCAGATTCCTGTTAATTGTTCAGTTCTTATATTTGTTTGTCTTGTGTCACTCACACATGTTCTCCAAGAAACCAGATAAGAGAAGAGAGGGAAAATGCTGTTATGGTTCGTTGTATTGTACTGTGAAAATATCAGCACTTTTTATTTGAACATGGAGTTCTACTTATGACTTTTTCACATAATATTTATTTCTGGAAAATTGAATATTTTTGCAGCTAAGTTTAACAAATTGAACTGTGCAATAAAGAGGTGTAATTTTAATTTTTTTTATACTTCGTGTTTTCAGTTGCACGTTTTATCAAGATTTGAGGAGAATACAGATTTAAAAAAGAACGCATGTCTATTATTTACATTTAAAATATACCTGCAACATTGGTAAAAAAAAAAAAAAAAGACTCGAAAGGACTTGAAATTCCAAGTTTCAGACTTGGGACTTGACTTGACTGTTGCCTGTCTTGACTCGAGACTTGACTTGACTTGAGTGTCTTTGCTTGAGACTTGACTCGGGACTTGAGGTATAAAGACTTGGACTTACTTGAGACTTGCAAAACACTGACTTGGTCCCACCTCTGCCATATACACCTCCTGTATACCTCATATGTCCATATACACATATACCTCCTGTATACCTCATATGTCCATATACACCTCCTGTATACCTCATATGTCCATATACACATATCTCATATATGCATGTTCTATTATTAAGCAATATATTTAAGTGTACTTTTAAAATATGTAAATATATTTAAACTAGAACACTTTGTGGATGGTTGTTGTTTTGGTGCATTTTTATGGATGAATTTGAGCTGAACGTCCTGAAGGTACTCCTCAGAGTCTTCAGACCTGGAGAAGAGGGTGCTGGCATGGCTAACGTGTGTGTGTGTGTGTGTGTGTGTGTCCTGTGTGGTTGTCACTGTCTCTTTGAATGAAGCTTTGGCATTACTTGCTGCTTTTTCGTAGGCCTTGACCCATGCCTGGGGCTCGCCTACAGCTTCAGCCCTTCAGAGAGCCACAGCAGGCAGGGCTTGTCTCCGATGAGACTCTCTGGTGCCTGGTTTGAGGTCCCTTACCCCCAGCATAGGAGTAAGGCACCTGACACAGACACACACTTCAGTCCTCAAATACGTGCGTGTATTATAGTGTATCTTCCTAACCCACTGTCTAATTTTGAGTCATGTTTATATATGTTTCCTCTCATATGTGAAGTAACTTTTATAGCTTTTATAGTGCATATAGATGTTTTGGTGGGCTTTGGTGTGGTCGCTATAGTCACACACCCCGGCTAAAGGCAAACTCCAGCCTGCGATTGCGGTCTCTGCCTGGTTGTTGTCTCCTGCGTGCGGGACTGGCATGACCTGGTGGGTGTGAAGACTCAAGAGGTCTTCAGGACTCAGAGGTCACAGGAAGAGACACACATCGCGCACTGCTAGTGTGGAGGACAGTTTAATTAGGATGGTTCTGTTGAAGACGTATGGGACATAAGACCAGGACGTCCTGCGAGGTGCAAGGCTGCGTTTGATTGCTTTTTGCTGTTGGTAAGACGAAAGCGAAGTTGCGTGGTGGTTAAGGCGCATTAGAAGCAGTTCAGAGCTTCATCGTGCGGGTATGGTGCGTGCTAGCCGGCCACCTCTTACAGTGAACATGTATCATAGCCAGAGACTGTAAGCTACGGAAATGAAAACGGTGAGACCCCCCATGGCAAACAAATCTGCGAGCAGGACCAACACGCTTTGAAGTGCATTGGAAGAAAGACAAAGAGAGCAGATGACAAAGGAAACCGGGGGATGAGGTAAAGAGGCGGCAGTGCCACTGCGCCAGGGACCGTGTGAAAACACTAGAGTCTGTGTGAAAACGCCAGGGATCGTGTGAATATGCCAGCACCTCCATCCCTTACACAGATCCAACATCAGGTCACTGTACAAAGCCATGAAGTGAAGTGTGTGTGTGTGTGTGTGCGCGTGTGTGAGCATTGGAGAGTTAATGAGATTCTGTTTGCCTGAGCTCCTTTCATGGCCTTTCAAAGGGGGCACATGCTCAAACTGGATAGCTGTTTCTTTTCTCCTACCCCCCCCCCCCCCATTCTTCTCTTTCTCTCTGTCTCTCACTCATCCTTCTACTTTCCCTCCATCCCTCAAGGTGGGTGAAGGTTTCCTTTTTTGGTTTTCTCTGTTTCTCCATCATGTCCTGATCACCCCTCTGTTGTGGAGTCCACCCCCACCCCCACCCCCCCCCGCGCGTCCCTCGTGTGGTGCGTGACATGTTTGCGTGTGGACGCCGTGATCAACAGGCGTGGGGGCCACCGTGACACGCTCTATTGTCTGGGGACGACAAAGGCACGTTTGGCTGGGGCAGCCACACAAGCTGCAGAGACAGAGACACACTCCAACTGCCACTCTCCAATTCTCCACCCCCACCCCAACCACACACACACACACACACACACAGCTGGGCACTTGAACCCCCCTGTGCAAAATGAGAGCACTGATAGAGCTGTATAAGAGAAAGAAAGACAGAGGGCAGCTACCTGCAGAGTGTTAAAACCGCAGGTGCAGCGCGTCCTCGTGTGTGTGTGTGTGTGTGTGTGTGTGTGTGTGTGTGTGTGTGTGTGTGTGTGTGTGTGAGACAGAAACACCATACAACCTGATGTATATGGATGTTCTCACAGAGCATCATAAAGACAGCTGCACTACAGAGATTGTGTGTGTATGAGACAGAAGGGAAAAGAAAGGAAAAGAGTGTTTCATCTGTGTGGTGTTCAGGACTGGTGTTTCCTCTGTGTGGTGTTCAGTACTGGTGTTTCATCTGTGTGGTGTTCAGGACTGGTGTTTCATCTGTGTGGTGTTCAGGACTGGTGTTTCATCTGTGTGGTTTTCAGGACTGGCGTTTCCTCTGTGTGGTGTTCAGGACTGGTGTTTCCTCTGTGGTGTTCAGGACTGGTGTTTCATCTGTGTGGTGTTCAGGACTGTTGTTTCATCTGTGTCGTTTTCAGGACTGGCGTTTCCTCTGTGTGGTGTTCAGGACTGGTGTTTCCTCTGTGTGGTGTTCAGGACTGGTGTTTCCTCTGTGTTGTGTTCAGTACTGGTGTTTCCTCTGTGTGGTGTTCAGTACTGGTGTTTCATCTGTGTGGTGTTCAGGACTGGTGTTTCATCTGTGTGGTGTTCAGGACTGGTGTTTCCTCTGTGTGGTGTTCAGTACTGGTGTTTCATCTGTGTGGTGTTCAGGACTGGTGTTTCATCTGTGTGGTGTTCAAGACTGGTGTTTCCTCTGTGTGGTGTTCAGGACTGGTGTTTCCTCTGTGTTGTGTTCAGTACTGGTGTTTCCTCTGTGTGGTGTTCAGGACTGGTGTTTCCTCTGTGTGGTGTTCAGGACTGGTGTTTCCTCTGTGTGGTGTTCAGGACTGGTGTTTCATCTGTGTGGTGTTCAGGACTGGTGTTTCATCTGTGTGGTTTTCAGGACTGGCGTTTCCTCTGTGTGGTGTTCAGGACTGGTGTTTCCTCTGTGGTGTTCAGGACTGGTGTTTCATCTGTGTGGTGTTCAGGACTGGTGTTTCATCTGTGTGGTTTTCAGGACTGGCGTTTCCTCTGTGTGGTGTTCAGGACTGGTGTTTCCTCTGTGTGGTGTTCAGGACTGGTGTTTCCTCTGTGTTGTGTTCAGTACTGGTGTTTCCTCTGTGTGGTGTTCAGTACTGGTGTTTCATCTGTGTGGTGTTCAGGACTGGTGTTTCATCTGTGTGGTGTTCAGGACTGGTGTTTCCTCTGTGTGGTGTTCAGTACTGGTGTTTCATCTGTGTGGTGTTCAGGACTGGTGTTTCATCTGTGTGGTGTTCAAGACTGGTGTTTCCTCTGTGTGGTGTTCAGGACTGGTGTTTCCTCTGTGTTGTGTTCAGTACTGGTGTTTCCTCTGTGTGGTGTTCAGGACTGGTGTTTCCTCTGTGTGGTGTTCAGGACTGGTGTTTCATCTGTGTGGTGTTCAGTACTGGTGTTTCCTCTGTGTGGTGTTCAGGCTGGTGTTTCCTCTGTGGTGTTCAGGACTGGTGTTCCCTCTGTGGTGTTCAGGACTGGTGTTTCTTCTGTGGTGTTCAGGACTGGTGTTTCCTCTGTGTGGTGTTCAGGACTGGTATTTTCTCTGTGTGGTGTTTAGGGCTGGTGTTTCCTCTGTGTGGTGTTCAGGACTGGTGTTTAATCTGTATGGTGTTCAGGACTGATGTTTCCTCTGTGTGGTGTTCAGGACTGGTGTTTCCTCTGTGTGGTGTTCAGGACTGGTGTTTCCTCTGTGGTGTTCAGTGATTCTCCAGTGAAGGAACAAGAGCTCCATGCAGAGACACTGCACCACTCTCCACTGTGTGTGTGTCAGAGAGAGCTGGATGACGCCAGACCACGCCAACTGAATTCTGTTTGTCCTTCTCTCTCTCTCTCTCTCTCTCTCTCTCTCTCTCTCTCTCTCTCTCTCTCTCTCTCTTCCTTCCTCTCTTCTTTCTTTCTTTTTTGTTGTTCCCTCTCCAGCATGTTTTAACATTCTTGTGGCTTCAAGATTCAACTGATCTTTGTCTGACAAGAAAAGAATACAGAAAGAACTTTCACTCCCTCTCTCTCTCTACATCTCCCTCCCTCAATCTGTCTCCCTCCCTCTGTCTCTCTCTCCTCTCTCTCTCCCCCTCTCTATTCCTCCCTCTCTCTCTCTCTCTCCCTCTCTCTCTCTCTCTCTAGAGGAACTCTAGACCCATTGCCATATATCCTGCTGCTGCCAGTGAGGAAGTGATGTCATGACCCATTCACTTCCTGAATGAACTGTTTAATGATCATTCTTGTTTTTTTTACCCTGGGGCAAATTCAGACTTCTGTGCTCACAAATGACTTTCACTCTTTCCTCTTCTCTTTTTTACACTTCTCCTCATTCTCAATCCTTCCATCCTTCTCTCATTCTCTTTCTCTCTGTGACTTATTCATCTATGAAGTGTTCCTTAATGTCTTCCTTCCTCTAACTCATGGTGTCTCTCTCTTTCTATCCATTTCCTTCTAATCTCTCTCTCTCTCTCTTTCTCTCTTTCTCCATTGCTTTCTGACCACTGGATTTCAGTTCATTCTACCCCCATGTCTGCTATCATCAGCAGAACACCACATGGCAGACGAGGAGATGGAGATTCATGGAGGTGGGGGAAGAGTTGGAAGGGGACCTGGCGTGGATGTAAAAATATTAAAATAATATGAAATAATAATTATATATAATATAACATATATATATATATATATATATATATATATATATATATATATATATATATATATATATATATATATATATATATATATATATATATAAAATATAAGATGAATAATATTCGAATGTTGCAGTTCATGTGTGTGTTTGTGTGAGAGATAATAAGGCTTCAGATATATATATATATATATATATATATATATATATATATATATATATATATATATATATACGTGTGTGTGTGTGTGTGTGTGTGTGTGTGTGTGTGTGTGTATGTGAGAACTTCCGCAGAACGAGTGACGGAGGTGGGATGAGATACTCGGCAGGAAGTATCACCTGATGTCTTTGTTGCTAAGCTTCGATTCCCATCTAGCAACTGTCACCAAGGAAACTGGCCCTAGGAGTGTGACCCTGTTGCTAGGCAACATGAACTTTAGTGACAGTCTGAAAGTTATGTGACCGCAGAGTAGTTGGGTCGGTCAGGTGTGTTGACGACGTCTGACAGCAGCCTATTGTGGAGATGCGTGCTTGAACCCTATTCAGTAACGCCGTTGAGCCCCCTACCACACCTAACTGTCTAGAATACAGCAGCGTGTCTGTCGTGCTGAAGATCTGGAGATGGTGGCCGACATGGTGACTGTTCGGCATTCGCGTTGTTGTCCAGTCCCTCCACCGTTACCTTCTCAGTTGTGGTGCTTGAGGACTGGGCTTGGCTCCGCCCTTCGGCCCCGTTCTGTCCAATAGTAACAGGCTGAGCAGTCTCTCGTCCCCACATGGCTGGATGCATTTCCTGACACCTCTGATGTAGATGTTCAGATCTCACAGAGACGCGTCCTGCTGCTCTAATCCATGCCAAACTGACTCTCGTAAGGTTCTGCTGGGCGCTGAAATGCCCTGAAGTGCTGAAGACTACGGCTGAGTCCCAAATCACTCCCTACTCCCTACTTACAATAAATGGAACAGTGCCTCCTACACCCTTGGTAGTGAATTATATCTCGCCTGAGAAGCTTTTTGGGATACAGCGTAAGAGAGTGCGGGAATGAATGAGCTGACCTGACACTCGTAGTGTGAAAGGGTCTATATATTCACTCAGTGCAAAAGGTTCTATCTGGATTCTTACTGTGCCTGTTTACTCTTAAGGATTTGTTGTATATCATGCAGAGACGATGTACGCCTGACTTTAGCAAACATGCAGAGAAAAGAAACAACCACTGACACCCTGAAGGCTCTGCAGCCGATAGACAGACCAGCACGCCACATGGCCCTGTGATTGGTTGTTGAAAAAGAGGTGTGGACATGCAATCATACATCATACTTTGCATGTAGCCTAGTTACACACTTTATACATGTATACATTTATATATTTAGATTAAACATTTGTATTTACTTGTTTTTGAACAAAATGCCTAGTAATTGCACTTGAATGGTCTTGTGCTTTATAGAATTGTGTCATATAATGTCTCAGAACAGGTTTAAGCACTGACTCTTGTCTCTAGCAGTGTCTCTGGTTAAGAGTAGTTTTGGACTGAGAGTTCTCCTCTGAGTAGATGACTACAGCACTTTAGTAAGTCACTGTGGATAAGCGTGTGTCTTAAATGCCATGAACATAAATGTCACTCTTGGATGACTGTGAGGTACTGTTCTCAAACACCAGAGACCGTTTTTACTTTCGCAAACCTTGAGCAGCACGACGGCTTCCTCCGTGCGTTCTGACGTTGGTTTGTAAACACCGGCTGTGACACCACTACTTCTCCAGAGCAGGCGAATCATAGACATCAATGTGAAATTCTGATAGCAAAATCGAAGATCCTTGAGAAGTGTTTGGCTGGAAGTGTGTGGACAGCTTTCGTGTGAGCTGCTCTGTGGAGCTCCTGCTTCTGCTCAGCTGCTCAGGAGATGCTGGTGAACGTTCTATTTTTAATTACAGTGGTTTTTCCCTTGGTACTGAGCATGATGGGAAGTCTAGTGTGTCAACACACAAGCACACAGAGTCACTGGCCCTGACACCCTCTAGTTCCATCGCCTCATTAATTCACACAAAGGGTCATGACGGGGTGAAAACCACACACACACACACACACACACGTGTAACTGAGTCTGATCGGTGTTAAAGAAGCACCACCCAGCTCTGCATTAACACATGTCTGGCAAACAGTGAACAGCCTCTTCTGACGAAGAGGTGTGAATTGAACAATCTGTTATTGCTCTGATCTGTTATTAGGCTGATTGCCTATTACATATAAAGATGTGTGTGTGTGTGTGTGTGTGTGTGTGTGTGTGTGTGTGTGTGTGTGTGTGTGTGTGTGTGTGTGTGTGTGTGTGTGATATATGCACATAAACCATCGTGCAAGTTTCATTGCTTAAGAACTGGCACTCAGCCCTTTGCTCTCACAAAGACATGCGTTACCATGACAGCGAAGCCTCGTCTCCTGCTAAAATCCGAGGGAAACTTCAACCATGTTCCATTCTGCAGAAATCGAACAACCTGACAGTGATGACACAGGAAGTCCCGACATGGCCGCTCATTTCGGTCGCCGCTGGCTTCCCACGTGTCAGACAGAGTGTGTGAGTTTCTGTCTGCATGCGGTCTCTGTGTGACTGTCACTGATTGAACTGCTTTTGAAGTGTCAGTGTGGCAGTTCCTCTCCGATGTCTGTATGGACCACGGCTTCAACGAATACGCTGGTGTGGTAACTGTGTCTCGGGCCGTCACGGTTCGTGATCCTGTCCCTGTCTGAAATAAACCTTTTTAATTAACACTTATGTATTTCCCCATCACAGCTGTCTGCAGGACCTGGTGTTCAACTCCATAACCTGAGATTCATGTGACAGAGGACTGGTGGCCATGAGATCAATATCATAACTCCAACTTCGGAACTCTTCAATTAGGGGATTGAGTCCTCATTAGGGCAAGGAACCATCATAGTAGTCCAAAACACTTCAGTTAG
Source organism: Brachyhypopomus gauderio (assembly GCF_052324685.1). Lineage (NCBI taxonomy): Eukaryota > Metazoa > Chordata > Actinopteri > Gymnotiformes > Hypopomidae > Brachyhypopomus > Brachyhypopomus gauderio. The sequence goes on along the minus strand of NW_027507344.1, from coordinate 26,156 downwards.
GGAGTTAAGCCCTCATTACGGTGAGGAACCATCACAGTAATCCACACTGTGCTGTTTAAGAACCCTTTTAGCACCCACGGAAACGCTTCCCACATGCCGAGAATGAACACATGACCGGCTGGGCCATACGTCATTCGGTAATCAGTGATTATGGGACTGGCGTCTGCCTCTGGTTTAGATCTTTGTACCCAAATGATACCTGAACTGTGCCCAGCCTCGTGAGATCCTGTTTGGTTTGTAGACCCTTTGAAGGGGGTGTACTTTCGCGAGCGTCGCGCGCGTCACTGCAGCTTTGCAGTGTTGTCCGAAACGATACGTTAACAAATACGAGCCTCTTGTAATTCCAGGACGAAACATGAGAGAACGTGAAGACGTTAAGATTGGGCGTTTTGAAAATAAACAACCATTAAATAATGTGATAAAATAGCGAATTATTTCGATTCATTTCGAGTATATGTATAAATATTTAACTTATTTAAGTTGATCGTACTGGGAAATATTGAAATGGACCTTTAAAGTGACGTACAAGTGCTTTAATTCCACCTTGTAAAGGTGTATGAACCCTGCAAACACGACTTTGTAGATCGCGCTGAAGCGCAGGGCGCGCGCGCGAAGTTACAAAATTCGAGAGGTGCACGACCTCGCGAATCGACAGCGCGCGAGACCCTCGCACACGGGCGGAGCCACAGCGATTACGTCATTTTCGCCGCGCGGACCCTCAAGTATAAACCAGGCTTAATAGGAGTCACAGTTTGAGAAAATGCAGAATAACATCTGAGCGTTGGACTTCTGTAGCCGTTTCCTTGAAATAAACTGACAAGATAAAAGATCATTCTTCACACCTGTTAAATCCAATTAGTAAAGGCCAAAGAGTTTTTAAGGCTTGTATCCACTAAGACATTAGTTGTGTATACAAGGCGGAGCAGATACAACAGCCTCTAACTGAAATGTGAAGGTAGTCACCAGGCTTACTAGTTTATCATTGCAACACCAGCACACCAACCTGAAAGGTGCCCAGCCTATAACACGAGGAGCTTCGCTGAATTTGTGCCGATCTTCAGTGGGTGTGTCCGCAGTAATTTACAAATATGACACGCTGTATGTGGACAGGAACCTATACATGTCCAAGACTATGGTGTAGAGGAATCTACATGAGCCCTGGTCCGTTTTGTAGTGGTGGTGGTGGTTTCATTGGGTGTGGACAGGATTTTGTAGTCTAGAATGTCGTGCAGACTTTACTGTACAGTGGCAGATCAGAAGTTCATAGTTCAGGGTCGTGTTCCTGAGGAAGGTGATGGTTGGATGTGAATTTGAAATGGTCTGGTGTGGTTTCCATTAGACCGGTGGTGCTAGTGACGGGGGAGGGTGGAGTCACATCAGTAGATGAACCAATGAGGAGAGGACATGACGGTTACATCACGGGGGGGTGCGTACGTTGGGTTGGCAGGAGAAAGTAGTGGAGAAGTGTTGAAAAAGAAAACGTCTCCTTACGCCTTTGGGTGCCAGAATAACGATGAAAAAACAAAGGATCTTTATTTTTATAGAATGCTGTCATCAAAGATGCAATTTAAGGTAAAAATGGAAAATATTTGTGGTTGCAAGCTCTTAAATGGATGGTGTTGTTGCTGTATTGGGCCTTTGTTAGCCCTACCACATGAAATAATATTTAGATCTATAAGTAGAAATGACATTTTTACATGCAGCTACGTGGTAGCACTGGTAGCTCTGGTGATTTACATTGTTCTAACACGCATTAAACAATGAGAGGGTTTGGACCACAGCAGACATGCACATGCCGTTTTACATCAGTATGCAGCTGGAGTCGTTTTCAACAGCCCGCGTACAGCTGTGTTTACGTCCATGCTCCTGGCTGGGCTGTACATCGGTCCATAATGTGCAAAAGTCCGATAAATCTCAGTATTCAAAGACCTGGACGTAACCACAAAGTACAAAATTTCGTCCGTGAGGATGTATAGCTTACATTTTTCTTTTGTGTTAGTCGCTGGGTTTTTCCACAAGGTGTGTGACGATGTCGTTCAGTTTGAGACATGACCCGCCAACCCGACAGTGAGGACAGTTCAGGAAACCGTGTCGTGTTGTTAAGCGCTAGCCTCATGGATCAGGCTTGTTTCTCCTGTGGATCCCACAGACGCTCAATTGGATAAGGAGCTAGGAAAACTGGAGGCTACATCTCTACTCTGTGACATGTTCTCCAAACCATTCCTGACCCATTCTTGACCCATTCCTGAATGGTTACTGCACTGTAACATGGAGTATCATCCTGCTAAAGGAATGCCAGGGTGCGAGGTTTCCCAGCAGAACACACCACAGAGTCACATCACCCACCAGTTCACCCCGCACAGTCACACCACAGAGTCACATCACCCACCAGTTCACCCCGCACAGTCACACCACAGAGTCACATCACCCACCAGTTCACCCCGCACAGTCACACCACAGAGTCACACCACCCACCAGTTCACCCCACACAGTCACACCACAGAGTCACATCACCCACCAGTTCACCCCGCACAGTCACACCACAGAGTCACATCACCCACCAGTTCACACCGCACAGTCACACCACAGAGTCACACCACCCACCAGTTCACCCCGCACAGTCACACCACAGAGTCACACCACCCACCAGTTCACCCCGCACAGTCACACCACAGAGTCACATCACCCACCAGTTCACCCCGCACAGTCACACCACAGAGTCACACCACTCACCACCTCACACCGCACAGTCCCACCACCACACACCACCGCACAGTCACACCGCCCACCGCGTCACACCACCCAGAGCCTCACACGGGTTTGCTCTTTTCCCATAGTGCGTTCCTTATGAAGGAAAATGAGATTCTCTCTGATGCTAATGCCCACTGTGTTAGCCTGTTACGAAGTAAGATAAGGAAGTAGTCAAAATACTGTACACCAGTACACAAGTTTTCAAGAGAAACAGGATATTTCAGACAAGAGTTCCGTCTGAAACCCCAACAGTCTGTGGAAGATCTGTGGAAACGTTGTCTTCTCCCCTGTCATGTATATATATTACTCCAGCAACTCCCTGGAAAGACACGTACGTATACATACAGTATATATATATGAAGCGAGAGAGTGGGAGAGAATAACAATTGCAGTGTAGTAATTTCTAAAGGGAGGTTTCTAAAGAAAAAATGCATTTTGGAAAGAGGCCCTTCATTAGCTGCAGCGCATATTTAAAACATTCAACTAATGGTGTATATTCTGTTAACCCTTTGAAGTCCGTTGGGAACAAAGACTGCAGCACAAACATCTGGCACACGGCAGCGTGTCTCCTAGTAACTGTTCCTTGGTTGCTGTGTTCTTCCTGCACTGCTCACTCCTTCATCATCACTCCTTCATCATCACTCCTTCTCGTGAGAGAGGGAGATATTTTCAATTTAATCAGGAGGACTCTCCAAAAATCTCTGTCTGTGCTCCCCCCTCTTCCTCCTCTCTCTGTGCCCCCCTCCTCCTCTTCCTCCTCTCTGTGCCCCCCGTACTGTACAGTGCTGTCCTGTGGGCTTGAGCTGATAGTCCTCTACACTGTGTTGCAGGATTGGTGTGCTGGGTGATGTAGTGTGCTCTGCACTACTACACGCCATGTTGTGGCCATTGTAATCTGACCTGCAGTCTCCCCGTCACCATTATTCACTAATGCAGACGCTCCTTGTGTCCGCCGACACTGGCTAACACACACAGCATTCCCTTTGTATGAAAAACACATTCTGTGAGTCAGAGTCTCATTCAGCTTACCCAAACACACATCAGAATCAGCGCCAGAATGTCGCGCTCTCTCTCCCACACACGGGCGCACGCACACACACCACACACACACACACACACACACACACACACACACACACACACACACACACACACACACACAAGCTGGAGCCTCATTGTTTTTTATGAAAGCAGACTGTAGTATCAGTGGCGGTTGAATGGAACACAATGGCAGTGGTCTTTGTGTGTGTGTGTGTGTGTGTGCTGAGCGCTCTGGAGTCAGACCCTGACACTCTACTCTGTCTCCACACCCACCAGCACTGGAGACTGGGCAGAGCCACGGGCCTCTCTCACACTTCTGTGTCTCTCTATCTGTCTGTCTGCATCTCTCTCTCTCTCTCTCTCTCTCTCTCTCTCTCTCTCTCTCTCTCTTTCGCACACACATACTCACTCACTTTGCTGTGGGGTAAAGGCGTCAATTCTGTTTGTGTTCCCACTAGATTGAATTGTGCATTGTGACAGAGACAGAGAAAATGGAAAATACAATTGTATCTTATATCCCCCCCTCAAAAATCACTTTTTTCTTTCACCCACCTACACACCATTTCTCTCTCTCTCTCTCTCTCTCTCTCTCTCTCTCTCTCTCTCTCTCTCTCTCTCTCTCTCTCTCTCTCTCTCTCTCTCTTTGCCGAGATGCCAGTAATTGGTTTGAGCATCATCTGACCAGTTCTGAGGAAGTCTCAGTTCTTGCCGTCTGGTACAGATGGAGTTATTGTGTGAGAGAGCGTGTTAAGTGGGATGTGTTGTGGGATACCATCCCTCTACCTGGAGAACTTTTAACATACCCCCCCCCCCCCAATATAGCATACCCCTGACTACATAACCTCCACCTTCAACAACCCCTCCACCCGCCCATCCTCATTGCATTTTCCCTTTCAGCGTTCTACCCTGACTATGCCGACGACTGGCCAAGCTTCCTCCTGGCTCTGGTGAATAGATAAGTGTGTACACACACACACACACAACACAGGAGAATGCTACAAAACAGCCCTGGAATGGGAAACACACTGGCTCAGTTCTCCTCTGTGCTCTTTATGAAACTCTTCCTTTTCTGTTAAACATCTGGTAAAACCAATTTGTATTGTCAAACATGCTGCCCACTCTCCACACGTACTCTGATCCTCCAGAATCTGATCCAAAACGTCACGGTGGAAGAGCTTCCGATTGCACAGAACCTCAGGGTGGAGGCCCTCAGAATCCACGGAGCTTCAGGATGAAGGTTCTCAGCACTCTGATCCCTGTTTCTCACAGCGTGATGCCAGTGCTGCGTCTTCTTATCACGTTGCTGTTGTCCATATAATATAACGTCTTTATGATTACGTGGTACGTTGAGTCAGGTGTATCAGAGCAGGAACTCTGAAAAAGGAGGTGGTGATTACATGCTGCTAAAGCCAGTAGAGATGTTCTCCCTCTGGCAGACTCCGCTTGTTTCATTTTCCAAATAAATCCAGCACTCCTGCTTTCCTCACGCAGTGTCTCAGTTCACAGTTAATCCATAAACGTCAGCGGCTGCATTCCTCGCTCCCCTTCCAACGCGCTCATTTGTGATGGAGTTTAGGAAGCTGAGTGTCAGCGAAGGGCAGTTATTAATGTAATATGGATAATTGCTTCAGATTAATTCCTCGTGATTGTTTTTTTGGGTTAGCGCGGGAAGCTTTAATAATGTTATCAATACCCGTGGACTTGATTGACAATAGAGCGGGACCGAAATGCAGAAAGCACAATATATATGATAATAGAGCTATTCTAATAAAGCAGTTTATTGTCATACTAATGCACTGCCATATAAATCTCTCTAGCCTGCTCTCTACCCCATTCTGCCCTGCTCCCCATCTGTCTGTCTGCTTTCTCCTGTGTGTGTGTGTATGTGTGTGTGTGTGTGTGTGTGTGTGTGTGTGTGCATCCATGCATGCGTGCTAAGTGCAGCTCTTAACCTCCCGCATTGTCCCCCCCCCCCGAAGAGCAGAGGTCGTCCCGGTCGGCAGAATTCATCCGTGCCACGCGAACCAGACAAAGACCCATTCATCAGAGCGCACGCTGCCATGTGGGGACCCCACGCCCACCCATGCCCCCCCCCCCCCCCCCCCTCCAGCTCCTGCCCCTGACGCTATGCCAGGCTCTCTCTCTGTGATGTGCTCCTTCTCCCCCACACACTGGTTGGCATTGCTGCTGTGGGCACTGCCATCCACACTCCGCACTATCAGATGGACCTTTGGCTGGAGATCAGCTGTCACGCCGCCGAGCTGCCCCAGCGAGGGTGGACGGGGGGCAGCAGGTCAGTGTGGACTGTGTGTTCGCGTCTCCCCACGCCGGAGACCTGCCACACGCTGTGGGCGGGAACACCAAAGCAGAGATTATAGATTAATGGACTCAGTGTGGTGGAGAGTCTTGGACCTTCAGCTGGGGACACTGGCTGCACGTCACGCAGAAATGGCTGACCTGAGAACATTTATTTCTGCTTTTCATCATTCTGATGTCACAACGCTCCAAACTACCAAGCTGGTTCCAGGTCAGTGCTGGTGATGACCCAGTAGGTGATGACCCTGGTACCGGGCAGTAGCTGGTGATGACCCAGTAGGTGATGACCCTGGCATGTGACCGCAACCATGCAGCTGCTCAGACTGATGACTCGTACACAGACACACAGGTACATTAACCTGGAAAAGCCTTGAAAAGCCAATAGTGGGGATACACTGGGAGTACTGGGACAGCTACTGGGAGCACTGGGACAGCTACTGGGAGCACTGGAACAGCTACTGGGAGTACTGGGACAGCTACTGGGAGCACTGGGACAACTACTGGGAGCACTGGGACAGCTACTGGGAGCACTGGGACAACTACTGGGAGCACTGGAACAGCTACTGGGAGCACTGGAACAGCTACTGGGAGTACTGGGACAGCTACTGGGAGCACTGGGACAACTACTGGGAGCACTGGGACAACTACTGGGAGCACTGGGACAGCTACTGGGAGCACTGGGACAACTACTGGGAGCACTGGAACAGCTACTGGGAGCACTGGAACAGCTACTGGGAGTACTGGGACAGCTACAGGGAGCACTGGGACAGCTACTGGGAGCACTGGGACAGCTGCTGGGAGTACTGGGACAGCTACAGGGAGCACTGGGACAGCTACTGGGAGCACTGGGACAGCTGCTGGGAGTACTGGGACAGCTACTGGGAGCACTGGGACAGCTACTGGGAGCACTGGGACAGCTGCTGGGAGTACTGGGACAGCTACTGGGAGCACTGGGACAGCTACTGGGAGCACTGGGACAGCTACTGGGAGCCCTGGGACAGCTACTGGGAGCACTGGGACAGCTACTGGGAGCACTGGGACAGATACTGTGCTTCCTCCATCCTGCTCTACGCAGTGTATTCCTGCACAGCACAGTTCAGTTTGTCCTGTTTCACAGACATCTGCAAAGTGTCCTCCTACATCACCTCCACCTCCTTCTGCTTCTCCACCTCCCACAGCACCTCCACCCCCTACAGCACCTCCACCCCCTACAGCCTCCTTGAGCACAGCACCACACTTCCATTAAAGAACGCTACATCAACACAGTTCATTTAATCTTAGCAGCTATACACATGTAATTCATATTCTGAACATTCTTTGGATATGATGACATTTGTCTGATTTTCCTTAATACATCATGTACAATAATACACATGAATACATTCATGTCTTTCTAATGGACCGAATGAAATGTTCACCATAATGACTTCATCTGTTTTTCTCAAGTTTTACCGAATGACAATAAAAAGCAAATCTAGGTCAAGAAAAATTAACACTCACTTTTCTCACACTGTGAAATGTTTATACAAACCAAAACATACTACACTAAATTATACCCATTCTCCTTCTCTACCTTTCTACACTTCCTGCGGGCCTGTAAAGGAAGAAGGTGTTAATGGAGGTGTGAACTCTGAGAGACACACACTACTGACAGACTAACTCACACACAGCAGCGAAATCTAGATTAATGAGAGAGAGATTAGGAGGGTAATAGGTTCCTTAGGTAACGTCTTCTGATTCCTCCTGCTGTCCTCCCAATCAGCTCTACACACACACACACACACACACACACACACACACAGTTTCTGCTTGAAAAGTTTGAAGCAAATGTGCCATTGGCCATGAAGCATCTTTGTGGTTTTGTGTGCCTGTGTGCATACGTACATACGTGTGTGTGTGTGTGTGTGTGTGTGTGTGTGTGTGTGTGTGTGTGTGTGTGAGAGAGAGAGAGAGAGAGAGAGAGAGAGAGAGAGAGAGAGAGAGAGAGAGAGAGAGAGAGAGAGAGAGTCTTTGACTAGTCCATCTCTCATCTGGGGAGTCTTGGAGGCAGAGGGGAACAGTTCTGGGAAAAATGCTTCTGCAGTAAGAAAGCAAAAATAGCAGGGCATTGTTTCCAGTGACCTAGGAGAGAGAGAGAGAGAGAGAGAGAGAGAGAGAGAGAGAGAGAGCATACCACTCTCTCTCTCTCTCGCTCTCTTTCTCTTTCTTTCTTTCTATCATCACTTATCTACTCCTATTCCCTCAATCTTTCTGTCTTTGCCTGCTTTTCTTTCTTTCTATCTGCTACTGTCATCCTGTTGTTTCTCATTTGTAAAGATCTGCAGAATTACGCATGGTCATGACTTTATATATTGGTAATTGAGTATATGTGTACACACACACACACACACACACACACACACACACACAGTTCTGGCTCCCATCATATGCAGTAAATGTTGTATTTGACCTCCTTCACAACTTTGCATTTGACACATGGCTTTTCTCCTCCTGAACAGCCCTTCCTCAACTCCTGGTGGAGTTGCTGTACAGTGCCACTGCTCCAGGGTTCAGGTGGTGTAGGTGACGTAGCTGATTCTTACAGAGTTGCTATAGACTTCTCCAGCTCTTCTGTCGTTCCTCCATCTGTCCTGGTTTCTGTCTTTTCGTCCTTCACTCTGTTTACTGTTCTCTCCCTCTCTCCTCTTCTTGTTCTTCTGCCTTTTTATCCACCACTCTATTTGCCCGGGGTGCCCCCCTATCCACCCCTCCTGCCCCGGGTGGCCCCCATCCACCCCTCCTGCCCGGGGTGCCCCCTATCCACCCCTCCTGCCCCGGGTGGCCCTCATCCACCACCCCTCCTGCCCCGGGTGGCCCTCATCCACCCCTCCTGCCCGGGGTGGCCCCCATCCACCCCTCCTGCCCAGGGTGGCCCCCATCCACCCCTCCTGCCCAGGGTGGCCCTCATCCACCCCTCCTGCCCGGGGTGGCCCTTATCCACCCCTCCTGCCCCGGGTGGCCCTCATCCACCCCTCCTGCCCGGGGTGGCCCTCATCCACCCCTCCTGCCCGGGGTGGCCCCCATCCACCCCTCCTGCCCGGGGTGCCCCCTATCCACCCCTCCTGCCCGGGGTGCCCCCTATCCACCCCTCCTGCCCCTTGGTATTGCCCTCATCCACCCCTCCTGCCCGGGGTGGCCCTCATCCACCCCTCCTGCCCGGGGTGGCCCCCATCCACCCCTCCTGCCCGGGGTGCCCCCTATCCACCCCTCCTGCCCCGGGTGGCCCTCATCCATCACCCCTCCTGCCCCGGGTGGCCCTCATCCACCCCTCCTGCCCGGGGTGGCCCCCATCCACCCCTCCTGCCCAGGGTGGCCCCCATCCACCCCTCCTGCCCAGGGTGGCCCCCATCCACCCCTCCTGCCCGGGGTGGCCCCCATCCACCCCTCCTGCCCGGGGTGGCCCCCATCCACCCCTCCTGCCCCGGGTGGCCCTCATCCACCCCTCCTGCCCCGGGTGGCCCTCATCCACCCCTCCTGCCCCGGGGTATTGCCCACACTATGGGTTGGGGGTGAGTTTCCACTTTGTTGTCCTTGGTTGCATTCTCTCACAAAATGGGGCAACCACCCACCTTTCATAGGCCACGCCCCTCCCACCGACACCAGCGCTAAACAACAACTAGCATGTCAAATTACTGCCAGAGCTTTAGCAAAGGCCTGCATGTTGTGGGCAATTAACTTTGCAAAAAACATTCAAATAGATGGAAAAACAAAATACCTAATGTTCAAAATGTCTTCAAGGTGGAAAGGCTCAAAAGGGGGACAGCATTAACCGTTCAGTGAATGTTCGTTAAGTATCCATGCTTGTTAGTGATGGTTAGATGCCGTGACGAGATTTAGAATCTAGAACACATGCATGCACACACACACACACACACGCACACATACATGCACACATGCATGCACACAGAGAGAGAGAGAGAGAGAGAGAGAGAGAGAGAGACTAGCCAGTGGTTGTTGTCAGTATTCTTCTTTGGAGGCAACAGTGACTGCGTCTTTCCCCATTGAATTCCACAAAGTTGAAGCCGACTTCATTCTTCTGTGGTGGGACGATAATAAGACTGTCCTGACCTCCAAAAACAATAACCAAGTGCACTGAGAAGAGCTTTTATTAATCATGTGAAAATGAACAAAACACTGATAAATAAACTAAAATCAAGAAGAATGCCCAGACACAGAGAGACATAGCAGCTCTGAGAGCAGACCTGTGTGTGTGTGTGTGTGTGTGTGTGTGTGTGTTGTGTGTGTGTGTGTGTGTGTGAGTGAGAGAGAGAGAGATACAGTCCCTGTTGTGCTGGGCTCTAATGACAGCCACTACACTACAGCCCAGGACATCCACGCCCAGTGTTCCCAGTAAGGCAGCAGGGACGTGAAGATACAGCTGCTCAGAGTGAACAGCTCTCTGATGGTTCCCATTCATTTAGCTTAAATAAGTTCAACAATATTATTTTGGATGCAAGAAAGTTTGATTGTTGTCAGAGTCAATATGTATCAACAAAATTAGCAACAAAGCATAACGGACCAGAAAGTAGAGGGAAAGGAAGAATTACTCATAAATTAAATTATGATACATGGTCTCTCTGCTTGTACCTCAAGCTGTGATGAAATATCACATATCAGACTGCTGGAAATGCCAGTTTTCCCCTCCCAAGAGGTATGCCAGTTGATCACTGTCCTCCGGGGGGGGTTCGTCTGTAGTTTTGCTAGGTGCCTGTGAGGACTCTGTCTGTCTGCCGTGACCCGTCTCCAGAACCAGAGTCACGCAGACTCACAAGCTTGTCTGAACGTTGATGGTTAAGGAGGGTCGGACCCCACACCCCCTGCATTGCATTATTGGTGCGCCTCTCCAAGGTTGGAGGATATTTATGTTAAACTATCCAGAGTAATAATGTGTCGGCAAAACCCACACCTCAACACATAGAATGCCTGTGTGTATGTGTGTGTGTGTTTGTGTGTGTGTGTGTGTGTGTGTGTGTGTCTTCATTTACCTGTATTTGTCTTCTTCACTCAAGGTCTTCTCTCATGCTTTAATACTGTAATACAGATCATGCTGCAGTCACGTACGCATGTGCAGGTATCATCTAGGCAGCTTTACAGAGCGCTTGGCATTTCTTTCAACCATTTAACTGCCTAATAAATTCATATGCGTTTTCCTTTAAAGAGTAAATGGTGTATAGAGGGGCTGTATCATAAGTGTATAGGACATTTAAATATATTAAGATTGTAGCTTAGAGAATATTTATAGGTTTGGAACAATGCTGTATTGGGTCGGGTGGCATCCTTGTAGAGTGGCTGTGCTATTATTTTCTGAACCGCATGTTTAATTGGCTTTTGCCTGTTTGGTCTCTATCCTGGTCCCTCACTGAAACCCTCATTACTCTACACCATCTGTTGTGTTCCTGAATGCAAAGCCCGTGATTTAAGTCCATTACTGCACTGGCCCTGCTGGGATGCGGCTAGCTGCTTTTCCACGGCATGTTGGCCAGAAGGTGAGGACTGGTGTCTCTCCGAGCCGAGCAGACGTGATGCTGGGAGGCGGAGCTAGTGCAGGGCACCACCCCTTTAAGGAAGAGAGGCGGGGTCAGCCATGACAGACACCGAGAACAGACACAACACCAGACACAGACAGACAGATAGACAGACAGATAGATAGATGGACATTGTCGTGTATGCATGTGTTTGTGTGTGTGCTTGTGTGTGCGCGTGTGTGTGTGTGCGTGTGTGTGCGTGTTTGTGTGTGTGTGTGTGTGTGTGTGTGTGTGTGTGTGTGTGTGTGTGTGTGTGTGTGTGTGTGTGTGTGTGTGTGTGTGTGTCTGCGTGTGTGGGTGTGTCTGCGTGTGTGCGTGTGTGGGTGTATGTGTGTCTGCGTGTGTCTGTAAAAACATCTAACTCAGGAGGAAATGGGAGGAATGTAAAGATTAAACATATTAAGAGTTTACAATGGAGGACAAAACTGACAACATAATTTCTATTGTTAGTTGCCTAATTCATCCCATAAATGTTCATTAGAACGAACATAACATGTATATGCACTTAGTTTGACATCACAAGACAGGACACACATTACAATTTCCAGCATTCTCTCTGATTAATTATCTTTAATTAAGCTTAAAGTAATTTCATCCAATTATTCTCCTTACAGGGCTCTCTGGGTTGTAAAAGACATATGTGTGGCATAAACCAAAGGCTGTAAGCTGAAAGTGTATACACACACAAACACACACACACAAACACACACACACACACAGTACAAATGTGCTGGTATTTGGTATCTGTAGGTTTGACTTAAATAGCCTCAAGGATTTTTGATGGTTATATGAAATTCATTAAATCCATGATTCATTAACTCAATAAATGATAAGGACTGAAGGTCAAATAAAGTCTGCATCACACTCACAACATCACAACTACAGGTCGTCATCACCTCAGGTCGTCATCACTACAGGTCGTCACCACTACAGGTCGTCATCACTACAGGTTGTCACTAATACAGGTCGTCACCACTACAGGTCGTCACCACTACAGGTTGTCACCACTACAGGTCGTCATCACTACAGGTCGTCATCACTACAGGTCGTCATCACTACAGGTCGTCACTACTACAGGTCGTCACCACTACAGGTCGTCATCACTACAGGTCGTCATCACTACAGGTTGTCACTACTACAGGTCGTCATCACTACAGGTTGTCACTACTACAGGTCGTCATCACTACAGGTCGTCACCACTACTACAGGTCGTCATCACTACAGGTCATCACTACTACAGGTCGTCATCACTACAGGTCGTCATCACTACAGGTCGTCACCACTACAGGTCGTCACCACTACAGGTCGTCATCACTACTACAGGTCGTCACTACTACAGGTCGTCATCACTACAGGTCGTCACCACTACAGGTTGTCACCACTACAGGTCGTCATCACTACAGGTCGTCACTACTACAGGTCGTCATCACTACAGGTTGTCACTAATACAGGTTGTCATCACTACAGGTCGTCACCACTACAGGTTGTCACTACTACAGGTCGTCACCACTACAGGTCGTCATCACTACAGGTTGTCACCACTACAGGTCGTCATCACTACAGGTCGTCACTACTACAGGTCGTCATCACTACAGGTTGTCACTACTACAGGTCGTCATAACTACAGGTCGTCACCACTACTACAGGTCGTCACCACTACAGGTCGTCATCACTACAGGTCATCACTACAACAGGTTGTCATCACTACAGGTTGTCACTACTACAGGTCGTCATCACTACAGGTCGTCACCACTACAGGTTGTCACCACTACAGGTCGTCATCACTACAGGTCATCACTACTACAAGTTGTCACCACTACAGGTCGTCATCACTACAGGTCGTCACCACTACAGGTTGTCACTACTACAGGTCGTCATCACTACAGGTTGTCATCACTACTACAGGTCGTCACCACTACAGGTTGTCACTACTACAGGTCGTCATCACTACAGGTCGTCACCACTACAGGTCGTCATCACTACAGGTCGTCACCACTACAGGTGGTCATCACACAAGCGTTCATATATATATATCAGTTATTTCACAGGGACAGTCAGACAGTCAGCTCAGAGAAGCTCATCTCTCTCCCCACACACAGGCAGTCTCACTCCGTCTGTGAGGTGCTTTCACTAGCTGAAGACACCTGGTTACTCATCTAGCCCTGAGCCCAGCAACCAAAAAGACATCTTGTCAAAAAGAATGATAATAATACAGAGATAAATGAATAAACAGCAAAACCATGACCACCTGACATACCACTTTACTCATAAAGAGAGAGAGAGAGAGAGAGAGAGAGAGAGAGAGAGAGAGAGAGAGAGAACAGGCAACAGATGAGCATAAAAAAAAGGAAATACATATGCATCTAGAAATATGCATGATATACATATGCGTATACAACTGGGGCTACTTTACATTTTTGCACAGACACACGCATTAACAAACAAATGTTTATATGAATCACTCCTTACATACACAACAGGGTCTAAACTAGAATACACATGAGACCAATTTGCTATATAAAACTCCTGCACCTCTAATGAAAATGAGCTCAAAACATACCCATGAGTACCTTTAACAAATGGCATAAAGCATTCATAAGTCAACAGTAATAATTATCCTGATATTATGCATGATTAATTAGAATGCCAGGTACTGTCATACAGAAGTGGTACTTCCCTAATTGTCTGTTGTCACCTATGAAGTGACCTAGAAAAAATGCTAAATGTTTCTTTCAGCTTTTAAATGATGTATGTGTGTAATGGCTAAGGCTTTTTTTAGTAAATAGGCTTGTTTCATGTAGTTTGTTTATGACATATGTGTGCGTGCTGATGTGAATAACTGAGGAACTGGTGCTTTAGTAGCAATGTACAGTTCTGGAACTCAATGAACAGTTCTAGAACTCAAAGTATAGTTCTGGAACTCAATGTACAGTTCTAGAACTCAATGTACAGTTCTAGAACTCAAAGTGTAGTTCTGGAACTCAATGTATAGTTCTGGAACTCAATGTACAGTTCTGGAACTCAATGTAATAGCTAATGCAAGTTTCTCTGAATGCATGCCACACCCGCAGAGTTACCTCATACATCATCAGTATCGCCGTGGTTTCCTGTTGGTGCGGCGGCTGTCGCCCTTGGAGACTGTGAGGTGAAATCTTTGCTGTTTCCTGTCATGTTTCACTTCTCACTCTCATTTTCTTGTTTTCTCCACACACCCTTCTCACCTCTCTCTGTCTCTCTCTCTCTGTCTTTTTCTGTCTCTCTGTCTTTCAGTCTCTCAGTTCATTAAATAAGATTTTTTAAGTAGAGAACGCATCTGTTGGTGTGTCTGTCTCTGCCCCATCTTAACATATCAAGAGCTCCCAGTGGTCAGCACAGTCATATCTGTGCACTAATTCAGGTCAACACAAACACGCACATGTAGTCAGACATGAGACTGCAAAACGTCCTCCAATGTGTGACACATCAAAACCAGAATTTCATGCAAAGTTTGGGTAATCTCAAATTTTGTGCCAGTGCACCTATGAACAGCTTTTCGATGTGATCATTCAGGATATATATATCAACAGCAGGGCTGTTTAGCTGGTGTGGATATGAGGTATTCCCATGTGAGGTATAAGGTATGAGGTATTCCCATACGAGGTATGAAGTATGAGGTATGAGGTATTCCCATGCGAGGTATGAAGAATGAGGTATGACATATTCCCATGTGAGCTATGAGGTATTCTAATGTGAGGTCTGAGGTTTGAGGTATGAGGTATTCCCATGTGAGGTATGAGGTATTCCCATGTGAGGTTTGAGGTATAAGATATTCCCATGTGAGGTATGAGGTTTGAGGTATGAGGTATTCCCATGTCAGGTATGGGGTATTCCCATGCGAGGTATGAAGAATGAGGTATGACGTATTCCCATGTGAGTTATGAGGTATTCTAATGTGAGATCTGAGGTTTGAGGTATGAGATATTCCCATGTGAGGTATGAGGTTTGAGGTATGAGGTATTCCCATGTGAGGTATGAGGTTTGAGGTATGAGATATTCCCATGTGAGGTATGAGGTTTGAGGTATGAGGTATTCCCATGTGAGGTATGAGGTTTGATGTATGAGGTATTCCCATGTGAGGTTTGAGGTATGAGATATTCCCATGTGAGGTATGAGGTTTGAGGTATGAGGTATTCCCATGTGAGGTATGAGGTATGAGGTTTGAGGTATGAGGTATTCCCATGTGAGGTTTGAGGTATGAGATATTCCCATGTGAGGTATGAGGTTTGAGGTATGAGGTATTCCCATGTGAGGTATGAGGTATTCCCATGTGAGGTATGAGGTTTGAGGTATGAGATATTCCCATGTGAGGTATGAGGTTTGAGGTATGAGGTATTCCCATGTGAGGTATGAGGTTTGAGGTATGAGGTATTCCCATGTGAGGTATGAGGTTTGAGGTATGAGATATTCCCATGTGAGGTATGAGGTTTGAGGTATGAGATATTCCC
>NW_027507344.1:0-5000 GCF_052324685.1 Brachyhypopomus gauderio | reverse complement strand
ATCAAGTCCATGGAACTCCTTCTCATGGTTATGGGAGCAGTTTGAGATGACACGCCGTGATCTTCGTTGTAACACGATGTCTTGTCAGGCTGGACATGGCCGTATGTTGGATAAATTAGGTTATAAACACATGCACATGGTCAGCAATAATACCTCGATTGGCTGTGACAATCGAACAAAGCTCTGGCCCAGTGTGTGCCATGACAAACCTCTCTCACACCATTACTGCACACTTGCATGAACTCATGTGGGTTACATCAAATTCTGACCCTATCATTTACATGTCAGTGCAGAAATCAATGTTTGTCCAGCCTGAGCTGTCTAGCTTCAGTGAGCCTGTACTAAACTACACACTGGCATCCCTGGGTGTTGGATGACAAAGGTAGAAGCTGATGTGTTCTAGCACTGTTGTAGCCTGAAGTTACAACGTGTTGCTCTGAGATGCTCTCCTGCTCACCATGGTTACTGAAGCCTTATTGTCAGCTTAAACCAGTCTGGGACGTTTCACCTCTGACCTCTTCCGTCTACAAAGACGTTTTTGCCCAGCGAACAGCCATTGCTTGATGTGTTGGGATTTTTGGTTTGTTTATTTTGCTGTTTGTTGTTCCTCAGTGGTAAACTCTAAAGGATGTTTGATGTGAAAATCTGAGAGGTTTAAAAATACTTGAGAAAGGCTTGTCTAGCGCCTGTGAAAGTGGCCCCTGTGTTTGCGTGTTGCTCTGCTGCTGTGTGACTGTCTCATGCATCTGTGGAGGGGACCAGGTTGGTATACAATGTGGGTAAGTTCATGCACGTGCACGGTGACCACTGCTGCTAGGACAGACCTGGCACTGTTTCCATTATTACGGCTCAACCAGCTGCCTAACCTAAAGAAACGATCCCAGCTAGCTTGGAGCTCGCATGACTGTCATGTATAAATAAATGCCAGGCAGCTGAAATATTGATAAAACTGTCAGGCTGACGAGCACATTTCGTTTTCTTGTTTTGCTACTGTAGAGTCTGAGATCAGAGCCTCACTACCCAGGATATAAAACCAACACTCTTGCCACATGCAAATGTGAACTATAAGAATGAAACAGAAGCTACTACATTATGCAGGACATCGAATTCAGTCTGAAGGAATTGTTTTGGCCAGACAGAACAGAGGAAACTGGCAGTGTGTGTGCTTTTTTTTTGGGGGGGGGGGGGGGGGGCCTCACAGAGAAGGAGACGCTCACACACTCCACACACACACACACACACCACACACACACACGCTCACCACGAGCATGTGTTCCCACCCACATCTCTCAGTATATAGTCAAAAACATATAATAATATTATTGTGCAGTTATAGTAGCTCTAATTCAAGAATCTCCTCATTAATACAGAATGATATGGGCTGAGTGGATTTGTGTTGCATCATGCTGTCACTGAACATCACGTGTCTGTATAACTGTGGTTTCATTAACACTCAACACTCTTATTCACTTTAGTGGGACAGTTGGAGTGTTAAAGACAATACTTCATCATAGAATTTCATATGACAGAACTTTTTATTTCATGAAAAAGTTCTATTTAAGCGTAATGGTTATGTTGCATGATGATATGACAGCCTTTTATGTAGTCTATCCCACACACACGTACACAACACACACACCACAGCCCTACATCTCACAGAGACACAGAGCGGTGTGCCTTTGCTGTGCTGCGGTGAGTTTTCCAAGCTTGCAGACTGTGTGAGTAGACTGTGGGGGGTCTGGAGTCAGAGATAAGAATCAAATATTTTCCCCCCTGCTGGTGTGCCCAAACATCCTTTGAACATATGCATGCACGAGTACGGGTTATCTCTACGTGTGTGTGTGTGTGTGTGTGTGTGTGTGTGTGTGTGTGGTGTGTGTGTGTGTGTGTGTGTGTGTGTGTGCAGTGAATGCTTCTAGACACAAAATTAAAGTGTATTTGCTGTGTCTGTGTGCAAGTCATGTGTTTAGTGGGCATCTGGACGTGTGTGCGTGTGTGTGCGTGTGTGTCGTGTGTGTGAAGAGTAGGCACATCTCTTAACATGAAGAATGTGTTGTGTCTGTGATTTTGTAACTATGCATGTAGAATGGGACTGTGTGTGTATGCATGTGTGTTAGAGAGAGACAGAAGTCTCATTTAATAACGTGATGTGTGTGTTGGCGTAATCACGTGCAGCATGTACACCATGTGTCCCGTGTGTGTGTGGGTTTGCATACATGCTACATAAGCATGCCTGTCTACTCATCAGTGTGTGTGTGTGTGTGTGTGTGTGTGTGTGTTTATACACAGATACACACACACACAGTCTTCTGTCAGACACTTTAACACTAGGACTACCAGCATTTTCACTCCAAATTTTGTACCTGGTCTCCACCAGGGGGCAGTTCTGGGGACATTTGCATCCCATTAGGCCACCCTTTGTTATGTACATGCAACCACTTAGGGGGGGGTGGGGGTGTCCAGTTCATTGTTCTGCTGGATGTGTTCACTGACTCAGATAGAGAAGAAAAAAACCCTGGCCTCCCCCATTGCAGTGGTCATTTGAGCTGTGTTTTTTTTTCTGCCCTTCCCTTTTTATAATAAATAATAATAATAACCTTTATTTGTATAGCACCTTTCATACATACATGCAACTCAAAGTGCTAAAAACTACTGAAAATAATGTTTGTGGGTGTGTGTGTGTGAGGCTGTATATGTGTTTGGGGTGAATATGTATGAAAAGAGAGGTCACATGGAGACACACGAGCAGCTGATCTCTTCTGGTAAGATTTACTAAATGTCCTTTTTTGTTTACTGGTTATGGCTGTTGTGTTTTTGGAAGAGACACATTGTAAAAAGTACCATCTTGATAAGTTAAAATAGCTCAAGATTATATTCTATTTCAAGAAGCTAAGGGGTTTTTTTTGTATAAATTAATGTAAAAATATCTTTACCTAGTGGCAGTTTTTCAAAAGACGAAAACTATTTCAAAAAAGGGTAAAACAAATCAGAGCTATTTTGACTAATAAAATGCTACTTTTTGCAGTGTGAGAACAATCCTACATAAGTACAAAAAGGCTTTACTTGAAATGTTTTGGAATTATAATTCAAATATTATGTTTGTGTCAATTTCACATTATTTCAACCTTTCACTAATCAAATCTCAAACCTATGTTCCTGTGGATCACGAGACTTCATCACCTCCAGAAAAGAGAGGTCACATGGAGTCACACGAGCAGCTGACAGAGATGGCAAAAGACGGCACAGTGTGGCATGAGGAACAGATTGGTAGACATTATGGAAGGCATCACAGCCAATTGAATGCCATCCCATGAATGGAGAGCCAACTGCTTTTGCCAGAAGTGAAGTGTCTAGTCGCTTACAGAGTTTCCTCTGTTTCATCTCTTCTGAAAATGCTTCGGACCATACAGGAGTGGACTGTGTTCAGCATGCACACCAGACGACACAGCATGAAAACTGGTTCATGGCCCTCCCTGAACTAATGGCTTTCATTGCCATCCTCATCCAGCAATGCAGCAGCCCTCCATCATGAAGATTATGCAGCGATACCGGTTCCAGGACACACGCATGTGTGTACAGCATGGACACACGCAGTGAACGAGCTGCAACTGACCCGTTTGCTGCAGTCTCTAATGTTTGGGGGTCTTTCGTTGCCAACTGCTTCTATGCTTACAACCCAGGAAGGCATATCACAATAGATGAGCAACAACATGCACAGGTGTAAAAGAGAGATGGCAGACTTCTTGGTGAAGCTTGCAGGAGAGCTTGGACAGGCTCATATGGCAGCCAAGGAGGTGGCCCAAGGAAAAGTTTCAGCAGCAACCACCCACACCTGACACAGGGAAAAGGGCATTGTGCCGAGTCAAGTGTGGCTGCAAGAATAATCATGCCACTAAGCGTTGTATTTCTTGTACTTAGTTTACATGTTGCAAGTGCAGAAAAGAGATGATGTGGCAGTGCCAGGTGTGTGCAGAGTAACACGTTTCGTTACTGTGCGAATATCAATAAAGCTAACTTGAATCAAAATTTCTGGCAATGTTGACTTTTTTTTTTTGGGGGGGGGGGGGGGGTTGGCTGAACAGGCTACTCTCTGCAGTGGGGCTGGTGGGACACCACATTTTAGGCTGTTATAGTCGGGGGATAGTGTAAGGCACCTCTTCCTGTACTCTTTACTGTATTTTAGACATTGAGGGCTTTTGAGGGGACGTTGTGGATGAACACTGACCAGTGGCTGACTATGAACACTGAACACTGACCCTCTTTTCTCTCCTTCTCTTTTCTCTGTATGTCCCACCAATTATTTTTATTACTATTGTACTGTATTTTACAGAATTGTTTTCTTTTTATTCTTACATAAAAATAAAGTTGTCCTGCAAAGAATGGGGGGGCAAAAAAAAGAGAGTAGTGACTCTGAAATCTCTTCTGGTAAGATTGTTGTTGTGTTTTTGGAAGAGACACACTAAAAAGTACCATCTTGATAAGTTAAAATTGCTCAAGATTATTATTCTATTTCAAGTAGCTGAGGGTTTTTTGTATAAATGTATGTAAAAATATCTTTACCTATGGGCAGTTTTTCAAAAGGACTAAATACTGAAAATAAGGTTAAAAAAATCAGTGCCATTTTGAATAATCAATATGCCACTTATATGTCACTATAATTCAAATATTATGTTTGTGACTTCTGACTTCTTCTCACTTTGTGACTTCTTGCAAGAGAGCTTGCAGTCTCTTGTGGGCAGGGCAGCCAAAGGTGTGTATTGAAGCAGCAACCACCCACACCTGAGACAGCGCCTCATTTACATAACACTGGAGGATAAGAAGGGTTTATCACACCTCCCAACCCTAGCCTTCTGGCTAAGCTCTGGTACGTGGCAGGGATGATAGCCTTTTGGCTAAGGTATGGCCACCCCAGTGTTAATTCGATAAAAGGTGTGTGAATTAAAGTCAGTTCCTTATAGTAAATGCGCTCCAGCCGTGTGGGGGGATTGATTTATGGGTGG